>NW_006399920.1:1732994-1742078 GCF_000299155.1 Elephantulus edwardii | reverse complement strand
TGTTATGATCCATGCAGTCAAATGCCTTTGCATAATCAATGAAACACAGATAGACATTCTTCTGGTGTTCTCTGCTTTCAGCTAAGATCCATCTAACATCAGCAACATCTTTTAATTTCTACCCTGCTAAACTGTGTCATGGTAGCATATTAAAGAACCTGAATGTTTTTATTTAAATATTATAGATGAGAGGAGATACTAGATAATTCAGTGAAAATGAATGAAGAAATAATGTGAATGGACTAATTTTATATGAAGGAAGGAGCTCCTTTTGGAGAAGGCTGTCAAATAAGGCTAGCAATTTTTCATCTATACTTATTTCATGAAAATTCTTATTCATACTCCTTTTAGGGAAAACTAGAATGGTCATTAATAACTCAACTCAACTTAGGATTTTGGTTGTTGTTGTAACTTAGCCACAGCTCACCATGGCCTCCTGTGGATCTTCAGAAGCTGTATATTCACATGGGTGGACACCGTCCACCTTTCTTCTGCAGAGCAGTGGTGGATTTGAGCCACATGTCTTTAAGTTAGCAGTGCAAGTTCTTGTTCACAAGACCAGTACAGCTCCCTAAAATGATTTAAAATTGCATCATGCGTGTGTTTGTTTCATTTAAAATGGAAATAAAGAGCAAGTATTAAAAATTTTAAGATGTTAGATAAAACCTCAATTTTATGTGAAATTATATTGCATGCAAATGAGTACTGTTACAATCAAAATCCACAAATACCATGTGCTATGTATTGAACTGTGTTTAAGCAAAATATATCTTACAAATTATATTTATGCCATGACTGTACATTATAAGAAACCTACATGTGGTACTTAAGTAAAGCTAAGACAAAATACATTATAAAAATACACATTCAACAAGAAGGGGAAAAAATAACTCTTTAAAGGAAAACATGGAAAAATTAATCATTCCAGTAACCAAGTATGTTATTTGTCATCAGATAAACAAGGTATTAGGGGTGGGGGAGGAAATTAACACTGGAATTAAAGAAACAAAAACTACAAAAATGAAAGGTACAATTGCTGAAGAATTTATTGAAATGCTATTATCATATTCTTTGGAGGCAAGGATTCTGAAGATTCGTCTGACATACTTTGAACCTGTTGCAAGGAGGGATCAGTCCTCGGAGGGGGACGTCATGCATGAGAGTGTGGAGGGCCAGCACAGGAGAGGAAGACCCTTGATTAGATAGATTGATTCAGTCACTGGGGTGTTGGGGATAGGTGTGTTGGAGACAATGAGATTGGCACAGGACAGAGCAGGGTTTAGTACAGTTGAAAATAGAGTTGCTATGAGTATCAGGCTACTCAACGGCACATAACAACAACTAGCAATAGCAATGCTTATATTCATACCCACACAAACGTGTGCACAGTTGATAAAACTAAAAGGAGCAGAAATAGCATGTGCAATTATAATGTGACATTTCAATAAAGCTTCTTAATAATTGACAGACATTCAATAATGATACAGAAATTTGGAGTAATATAATTAATGAACTTGGCAGTAAATTGGGCACTAAATATAGTAAAACATATAATTTATTCTAGTATATTTGGGCTATTTTCCAAATTTGATTATATATTATGTCAAACTGCAGTGGGAGCTCTGGGGACATGGACAGTTGTGCTATTAAACTACAGCTGGCGAGTTCTAATTCACCAGCAGTTCCCCTGTAGAAAAATGGGCAATCCTCCCTCATGTGATTTTTAGTCTGGAAAAAAAATACCCCCAAACCAAAAATAAAACAAAAAACGACCCACCAAAAAAACCCAACAAAACAAACCACACGTGGAGAATCAGCTATGGGATGGTCTGACTTCATAGCCATGAAGCAACTATGAAGAGAGTTGTGTCAAAAGTAAACCTTAAAACTACCGCCTTCAATATGCATAACATTGCAACATCAAGAAAACAAAATCCTGACCATTCAACCAATAAGCAACATCATGATAGAAAGAGAAAAAACTGCATTTGTCAATTATTTAATTTTTCTTGGATTCAAATTCAGCACCCGTAATAACAGCACTAAAGAAATCAAAAGGTACACTGTACCGGGAAAATTTACTATTCATCATCAAGCATGGCATAGTTAACAGAATCATTTATCTTTTCTTGGAATTGAGTTATACCTTTTTTTTTGTAATATGCTGGAAAACTGACTAAGTTGCCAACTTCCTGTTTTTGTGTTGTCTCACCTGAAAAGTAACATAATAATAGCAGTACCCTCCTAGATTCATAAAATAAGTTCTTTTCATATTTACAGTGCAATTTTACATGCTCTGCATTGTCATGTATAATAAGAAACTACCAACTGTTAAAAACAATATGTTTATCGATACCTGACATAGTTGCCAGTCTAATAAAAGATGCATTGCTTGTCCTTAAGAATGTGTAAAAACAAATACTGAACAAGACCATTATTATAAAAATAGGATAACTAGTAAAATGTGTATGAAGGTCAAGGGGGGAATAGATGATAGCAGAGCAGTGAGTATAGGTAGAGACTGTCCTATTTCTTACAAAATGTTTTGCATTGATTTATAATATTGTTGTTGTTTTTGTTGTTATATGCCCTCGAGTCATTTGCGACTCATAGCGACCCTATGGACAACAGCCCTAAACCCTGCTCTATCCTGTGCCAATCGCATTGCCCCTCACACACCCATCTCGATTACCCAAGTCACTGAATCAATCCACCTCATAGAGGGTCTTCCCCTCCTGCGCTGTCCCTCTACTCTACCCAGCATGATGTCCCTCTCTAAAGACCTGTCTCTCCTTACAACATGTCCAAAGTATGTCAGGCGAAGCCCCAGGATCCTTGCCTCCAAGGTGCAGCCTGGCTTAACTCTCTCTAGGATGAATCTGTTTGTTTTCTTGGCAGTCCATGGTACATTCAATACTCTTCTCCAGCACCACAGCTCAAAGGCGTCAGTTCTCCTTCTATGATGCATAACAAGTGATTGCAAAAACCACGGCCTGTGTCAGGCGCACCTTTGTCTCCAAAGAGACACCGTTGCTCTTGAGTACTTTAGAGAGGTCCCTAACAGCAGACTTTCCCATCACAATATGTTTTTTGATTTCCTGGCTGCTGGTGTCAAGAGTGTTGACTGTGGAGCCGAGCAAACTGAAGCTGTGAACAATCTCAATCTCTTCGCCATCCATCCTGATGCTACCAATTGATCCAGTGGTGAGAATCTTTGTCTTCTTGACATTGAGCCTCAGTCCATACTGAAGGCTGCAGTCCTTGACTCTCTGCAGTAAGTGCATGAGGTCCTCCTCGGTTTCAGCGAGCAAGGTTGTGTCATCTGCATAACGCAGATTGTTGATAGATCTTCCACCAATCCTAACGTCACACGTCTCCTCATAGAGTCCAGCCTCTCGGATAATCTGCTCTGCATACAGGTTGAAAAGGTATGGAGATAGGACACATCCCTGATGCACACCCTTCCCAATTTTGAACCATTCACTGTTGCCCTGCTCTGTTCTGACGACTGCCTCTTGGTCCAAGTATAGCTTTCACATTAGCACGATTAAACGTTCTGGGATTCCCATTCTTCTCAGAGTCAGCCACAGTTTGTTATGATCCACGCAGTCAAGTGCCTTTGCATCATCAATGAAACACTGATAGACTTTCCTCTGGTATTCATTCTCTGCTTTCAGCTAAGATCCATCTAACATCAACTATAATATCCTTAGTACCATGACCCTTTCTAAACCCAGCCTGGACTTCTGGCAGTTCCAGTCGTTTTTGGATAATCTTCAGCAGAATCTTGCTTGCATGTGAAAACAATGGCACTGTTCTGTAGTTTCCACACTCAGTTGGGTCACCTTTCTTTGGAATGGGAACAAATATCGATCTCTTCCAGTCAGTTGGCCAAGTCGTTCTCCAGATTTCTTGGCACAGCTTGGTGAGCACATCCAGGGCAGCATCTGTTAGCTGAAATTTGTCAGTTGGTATACCATCTATTCCTGGAGCCTTATTTTTTGCTATTTCCTTCAAAGCAGCTTGAACTTCCTCCTTCATCACCATATTGCATTAAAATAATTGTTGTTGGTATGTGCCGTCGAGTCGCTTGCGACTCATAGTGATCCTATCTGCAATAGCCCTAAACTCTGCTCTGTCCTGTGCCAATCGCACCGTCTCCGATACACCCATCCCATACAGTTTTAGAAATGAGGAATATGAAACTGCCTCTGAAAACCTACTGGAGGGTCCACTATGGGAGGTTCTGACTCTACGGTACACAACACCAATAACAGAGTTAATTAGCTCATTTTCTTATTACTGTTATGCCATAGAATAAGAAACAAATCATAGCTCCCAGCAGGTTTCAAGACACTGTAAATCTCATTAGAGGAAAGGGCCTCTCTTACTCTAGTGAAGCAGTTGGTACATTCGAACCACCTGTCTTTGAGTTGGCAGTGCAATTCCTTACCCACGAGGCTACCAGAACATCCTGTTTCCTTATTAATAAAGCAAATGCGCTCCCACATCACCCTGCTTTGGCAAAGAAGGGCCAAATGAGGAGGGCTCATTTCAGTCTCTTCTCATACAATTGACAACAGGTAGAAGCTCCAAGTCAATATGTTCTGTCTTTTAACATGTACATACAGCTTATTTAACTTATTTTTATTTAAGATTTCCGTGTATTTTGAGGAATGTACTGGATTAGATGAAAAAAAATAAACAGACTTACTGATGAAAAAGATCTTTGCAGAGTATCTTACAAATCTTGCAATCTTTATGTTATACAGAAGTGCTGAGGTTTATTTGTAAACCAGAGTACAAGATAGATATTCACAGACATCAAGACAAATGCTTTTAATGAAATATATTTAATATGAAAATGTAAATTTTGCATATTATTGGTTTTTAAAATTTGTTAGATAGGGTGGTCAGTTGCTTTTTTTCCCTGGTACTCATTAGAAATCTCTCAATTGTTGACTAACGGGTTTATTTTCAGTGAGATCTTGACCGCTGTAAGTGCCTACCTGTAATTTATTTTACCACCTGCTTTACTGCCTCAGCTGTCAATGGTTGTACTTAAAAAAAAATCCCACAGGGACATGAGTATTGATTTTTTTTAAGCTTTAGGAAACAACACATATGAGTTTATTCTCATTTGACATTGATCTGTAAAAGTGATATTTCTCACTAAGAATTGTCAAAAATATATAGTGTTCTGGTTATAAACCAACTTTCAAGTTCATATATGACTTAATTTGTGAAATGAAGAAAGGGTGCATATAGAAATAAAGAAAATAGAAACTTGCCACTTGATGAATTAAACATAAGCAATTTCTAGCACCTTTAAATTAGCAGTTATTAAAGCTTGAGTAGGAAGCTATAGTGGATTAGGAGTGAGAAGGTGCACTGGCAATCCCAAAATATGTAGTTCTTATCCACCACCTACTCTGCAGGAAAAAGATGGGCACATCTCCTCCTGAGTAATTTACAGCCTTTGAAAACTCACTGGAGGGTCAGCTATGAGCTGGTCCTGACTGAAAGGCATAATAACAACAAAGTTTGAGTAATTTCAAAAAGCATTCCATCTAAAAAAATGAAATCTCCATCAAGTCTTTTTAGCCTACTTGAAAGTTTCAACAGAAACATTGATAAAGAATGAAAGACGGCATATGGAAGAAAAAAATTGAAGGAGAAAAGAGAAAGATCTAACAGATCTCTGTTTTGTGATGCCAAACTATGGCAAGACAACTCTGGTAGTTTAGAGGTAAGAAGTTGCATAGTGCCAACTCAGTGGCATACAGTTTGAATCTATTAAGCTGCTGTCTGGGATAAAGATGGGCAGTCTCCTTCCATGTGATTTACTGCCTGAGAAAATCAGGTAGGAGATCAGTGGTGAGTCAATTCCAACTCAACAGTACATGACAACAACAAATTGTGACAAAGATGCCTTAAAGTTCCTCTCCTCTCAATGTTGAGATATATCATTATTCCAGCTTTAGTTTTCTTTTGTTGTTTTGGGGATTTTCATTTTGTTCTTTAGCTTCTCCATGGTAAGCTATTTTTATAACCAATTAAATATGCTGGAAAGTTACATTTACAATAAATTTATTTAATGTGGATAATAAAGCTATTTAATATTAAAAATTGTCTCTACTCTCCTATTGGTCTAACTATTTTTAATAATTATATCACATATTCACTTCACATTGTACATGCAGGCACTACCTTCCTTGATTTGAACAGAAATCAGCTATACTGTATCTTTGATCTTATGTTCAGTTTGACTTAATTAGAATATAATTACAAGTTTAATTTTTCTTTTTTAAAATTTTCACCTAAACTGCTTGTAAAAAAAGAAAGGTTGTATGAGGTCAATTTTATCTGACCTTCACCAACTCCACAAAGGAGATCTGTCCCATTAACAACACAAACCCAATTCCTATGAAGTCAGACATGTACCGCAGTCACCCACCTCTCTTCCTACTCATCCCCTCCATTGATCTTATTGCTTTACCAGGCCCAAATTCTGATACAATAACTCACAGACTACATAGAACCATATTGTTGTTGTTGTTGTTATGTGCCGTCGAGTCGCCTGTGACTCATTAGGGAAGTCTAAATGTTATAATTCAGGCTAGTAACAGAATACAGTCAGGACTGTATCTGACATATGATTTCAGGCACTTCTCAGCGTTGAGACTCACAGCTTTAGGCCAGTTTCACAGATCTCTCAGTCCGGCCAATTATGGTTCTTCCTCCTCCTGGCTAGTCCTCTAACAAACTTGGGCAAAAGCTCTTAGCTCACAGGGCAAAGTCAAATTCAAGTTTAGGAATACCATTTTGAATAATAAAATCTTAACACCACATTGTTGTTGTTGATATGTGCTGTGGAGTTGGAACAGACCCATAGCTGCTTCTCCAGCAAGTTTTCAGAGATAATAAATCATACATAAAGAGATTGCCCATGCTTCTACTACAGAGCAGCTGGTGGCTTCGAGACGCACGCCTTTTGTTTTACACACAGCTTACCACTAGGCCTCCAGAGCTCCCCCCCCTTTCTTCTTGTGTTATTATGTGCCATTGAGTCAATCATAACAGCAATCCTGTGAACAACGGCTCTGAAACTTTTCCTACCTACTATACATTACACTTTTTTTAGACAAATCTAATAGCTATAAATCATAATTTATATTTAAAATCAAATTCACTTCTTGTAGAACTATTTTATGCTTTTCTTTTGTACATCATTCTTAATAATAAATGGCTTTACAATATCTATTTTTTTTTCTTTATCTGTCAGTCAACCATTGCTGTGGAATTGAAACCAACTCTTGGCTGACCTTTCAGTGGATTTTTAGAAGCTATAAATTACTAAAGAGGAGATTTGTCTCTCTCTCCCCCATGGAGCAGCTGGTGGACTCAAACAGCCTACCTTTGGATTGGCAGCAGAACTCCTTACCCACTGGGCTACCAGAGCTCCCATTCTATTTTTTTTTAATTTATTGTTGTTATGTGCTATTTAGTTAATCTCGACTCATAGTGATCCTATCCACCCTCATCTCTGACACACCAGACCTCATTGCCACAGTCATTGTATCCATCGATCTCATATATTGTCTTACTTTCTTGTGCTGACCCTCTACCATTCCAAGCATGGTGTCCTTCTCCAATGACTGTATGTGAGATGAAGCATCAAAGTCCTTGTTTCCAAGGAGCAACCTCATTTTACTTTTTCCAGGGCAGATCTTTTTGTCCACTGGAAGTCAATGATATGTCCAATACCATAATGATAGACAATTGTGTGTTTATATATTAATCAGAGAATTTTCATTTTTAGAAGTCAGAACACATAATGGAATATGTAAATAGAAGGACTTTATTATTCATATCACTGTGATATTAACAAATAATGCTATTTTTAGGGGTTATGGAACTGTTTTTAATATAAGGAACTTCCAAAATTAAACAGTTAAAATTGGAATAT
Source organism: Elephantulus edwardii (assembly GCF_000299155.1). Lineage (NCBI taxonomy): Eukaryota > Metazoa > Chordata > Mammalia > Macroscelidea > Macroscelididae > Elephantulus > Elephantulus edwardii. The sequence continues at coordinate 1,734,109 of NW_006399920.1, read as the reverse complement.
ACCTATGTTGAGTGCCTGGAATATGAAAGAAATGATTTTCCAAAGGGAAGACAAATAAAAGGGGGAAAAATCAGCTGAGAGGAATGCTTCTTATGGAAAAAAAAATAATAATAGAGGAATTCAATACCCAAAGAATGTGCTTAATTCTTAATCATGTTTGTATATTTATCTGTATTTAAGGATATATACCAAGCTCCTACCAAAATGCCAAAGAGTGGATGTTAAATGTTAATTTTGAGTGATTATTATTTTATTCAGAATATGTTTCAGCCACATCCCATGCTAAATGTTTTCCTTCAATTCATTTTTTAGGTTTCACTAACTTTGACTTCAGTTATATATGCCATTTGCACCTTACAACCTGATAATTTACAGGAATATTTATGCAATCATTACAGAATGCCAAGATCAGATTTCATTCTATCTTTCATCATTGTGTTTGACAAGTTATGAATAGACTTAACCTAGCCTTTGTATGCATTTGTATGAATGACTCAGTTTATACAGACTTTTGCTGTTATTGTTGTTAAGACCTAGGATGTCTTCCTCACTGCTTCTAATTCTCCATCCTAAAATTTATAAGACCTTTGGAGATGTTTCACTGCTTTTGTGAAAAAAAGTCCTTAAATCTTCTGTACAATTTTAGTCTCATTGTTTCATTCCCAAAGTGCCACACCAACTCCAAGGGAGTCTGTGTGACAAAATCACCCAATTGAGGCGAAAACTTCAAGGAAGTCAGTCTCTCGGAACGTGTGCTTTCTCCATGATTGTTCTTGGCCTTTCTGTAATTTCTCTTCTATTGTCTCTTTGTGTTTTCTATGTGGGACAGGGAAAAAAGGCTGTGTTCTTTACACAAAGTGTTCCTACTAGGAGTTTGTTAGATGTTCCCAGAAAGAACTAAATGGAGGTGACGACTTTGATACACAAACATTACTTCCGGTTCTTTTAGCATTACTAAAACTTCTCAAGAACAATATGATTTTAAGGGAATTCATAGATGCATTATAACAAAAAGAATTAATGGTGGCAATCCTAGAGATGACCGCTGCAGAGACTCCTAGATTTCTAGGGCTTATAAGAACTCCTTCAAAGGAAAAACCCAAACCCTTGCCCCC
>NW_006399920.1:1686324-1731720 GCF_000299155.1 Elephantulus edwardii | reverse complement strand
AACTTCTTTTTTATTTACAAAGTACTTTTATACACTTGAAAGGGATACACTGTCTTAGGAAAAAATGCAAATGGTGGTAAGGTAGGGATAACTTCAACAGCATAAAAATGTAGAGAATAAGAAGTATTTACCTGTTAACTGATTTCTTTTATAATAAATGATATAGTTTAACTCAAAATAGACCTATTTAAACATATGTGTTAGAGCCCTCAGGGGGAAAAAAGAACAATTTTTAAAGTCCTTTTTCTTTTTAATCCCATATGATACTCAACCTGAGTAAATCTGGTGGTTTTGGCTGTGTTTTTCTGTTTTTTATTATTTTCCATTTTCTTGTGTCCTTCTCCTCTTAATTAAGTGATATGAAAGCCTTTGTTCTGTTCAAAGACATCTGTTCCTTTAAACTGCAATGCTCAGTAACTTCGTTGTTGGTAGGACATCAATTTTAGCTCTAAGTATAGTAGTTGCTATTCACTTAGAGCTTATGGAATGATACTAAAAGTAAAAAAAAAACAAACAACACTATAATTTTATAATCATGCTATCTTCTCTCTTTATTTAATATTTATTATTTTACCAGCTATCTATTCCCCAAGAGTTCATCAGAACTCTAGGCACTTTTGCATTTAACAAAATAAGAACTCTAAGATATCAGAGATATTAACAAATCTCTCGATAAATCATAACTTGGAAAAAGAAGCTTTCTCTTGACATCAGGATCATTAGGCTCGTATCACATAATACTCAGGTTACTGTACCAGTTCTGATACTACAATCCTTGCCTTCAGTATTTCCTTTTTAGTTTTATGTAATATTTTCACTAACATATGACATCTAGCTATTATACTGTTTAAAAAACAATAACACAACAAATCTTTATATAAAATTGTCCCTCTTTTCTGGACTTCTGTTCCTTTCATATCTACAGTAGACAGCCTAACTCTTGAACAATCTCTTCTATGCTTGAGTCATGAGTCATGATTGTCACCAATATGATTGTCCCTCCTCTGAGTTGTCCCTTAGTCAGCCCTTAACCATTTCTGACTATATTATTGAACATCTTCATTTTTTTCCACAAATGTAGACAATTTGAATCCTATGTATTCCATTCTGCAAGGTGCACTTAAGTTGTTGGAGAAAAAGTTTATTTCCACTGAAATAATAAATATTGAAAAATCTTCTGACATGATCTCTATTATGATGTCTGTCATTAAGGTCATATTTCCCAGCTACTGATGCTTCCAACTTTCACATTCATATTGTCTATAATATTCTATGGACTGCCAAATGAACAAACAGATATGTCGTGGAGAAAGTTAATCAAGAAAGTTCCTTGGGGGTATGAATGATAAACCTTTGTCTCACATACGTTGGGCATGTTTTTGTTGTTATGTGCCAGGCATGACACATAGTGACCCTTTGAACAACAGATCTGAACCCTGTGCCATCCTCACAGTCTTTGACAAACTCAAGGCCATTTCTGTGGTCACAATGTCAATTTTATTGGTTGAAGGTCTTCCTCTCCTTCTCCATTCCTCCATCTTTCCAAGCATGATATCGCTCTCCAAGAATAACTCCTCCTAGCAACATGTCCAAAGAATGTGTAATAAAGCTATATCATCATTTCCTCCAAGAGCACTCTGGCTGCACCTTCTCTAAGAAATATCTCTAAGAAATATGTTCTTTTGGCCGCACATGTGGTGATATTCAGTACTCTTCTCCAATGCCACAGCTCAAAGGCATCAATTCTTTCTTCTGTCATCCTTATTCATTCATTGTTCAGCTCTCAATTGCATCGCAAGTGACTGAAGAGATTATGGCCAGGATCAGACACATTTTAGTCCTCAGACTGACATAATTGCTCCTCAATAATTTGGAGAAGTTCCTGACTACCGACTTTCCCAATGCAATACGTCTCCTGATAGTCTGACTACTGGCACCAAGTAAGGTGGGTCTAAGTAAAAGAAGTCATAGTTTCAATCTTTTCTCCATTTATCATGATGTGTATTGGGCCAGTGGTGAGGATCTTTAGTTTTTTTGATATTGAAATGCAATCATATGCAGTGTTTACCCTTCTGCAGCAAATGCTTCAAGTCCTCCTGATTTTCAGGAAACAGAGTATCCACATAGTGCTGGAGCCCCATAACCAAGGGATTCATGTAATGAAGGTTATTAATGAGTCTTCCTCCAGTCCTGATGCCACATTCATCTTCATAGAAAGCAGCTTCTTAAATAATTTGCTCAGTATACAGATTAGATAGGTGTCATGAAAGGGTACAATCTTGATGGCATCTTTCCTAATTTTGAACCATGTAGAACCTTTGCTCTGTTAGCACAATGGACTCTTGGTCTAAGTTAGCATTTTACAAGGAGAGGCTATTCCTTGAACAGGGAAGTCATGATTAGAAAGGTGAAGCTGCAGCAAAAGAGAGGAACTCCTTCTATTAGATAGACTGATAGAGTGACTGCATCACTAGGCTTACGTGTTTTCAGAAATGATGAGAATGGCACAAGATAGTACAGGGTACAGGTCTGTCATTCATAGGGTCACTCTGAGTTATACTCAACAATGTCTAACAACAATAATCATCATCAATACATCCTCACTGTGTGTTTACAATTTTTTTAACAATAATTTTTATTTTATACTGATTTACCTACAAAGTTCGTATACATTGTTTTTCACAAGGGATCTTTCCCATTTCCTTTACCCACCCCTCTCTCCACCCATCAAATTGTTCGAACTTATGATAAACACACCTCACCACAATCTCATCCATCCTCACCCTTCTGCTCTCACTTTCCCCACCTTGGGTCCTCATACATGTTCTACAATTATCGTCTTATACATTATTTGTCTTTATGGAAAACTGAGTTAGTTCATTTATCTTAACGCTCTTCAGCCTCTCCCAGGATAGGTAGTGATTTACAAAATCATTGCTCCTGCGTGCTGTGCAGTATTCCAGCGTGTGAATGTACCATAATTTCTCAATCCATTCGGTTGTGTTTGGACATTTGAACTGTTTCCATGTTCTTGTGATGGTGAATAATGCTGTTATGAACATGGCATACAAGCCTCAGTTTAGTTGAAAATGATACTTCAGTTTAATCACTTTTGGCATTCGGCAGGGTTCAGTGTGTAAACTTTTTTTATAATAGTCATATTAACGGGTTTTACTTGTAGGTGTGTGGTTGTTATCCTATCACTGGCAGCAATACACTTAGGCTAGAACTTGAAATCCTATTTTTGACAATGAATGCGATACTGTGTCTTTTCAGTTTGTCATTGTCCAATTCAAAATGGTCAATATCAGTCTATTTTAGCTCACTAATGCCTTGGATATCTATCTTCAAACGTTTCACTTCATTTTTGACAACTTCCAATTTTCCAATTTACTATCTTTTCAACTTTCAATTTGCCACCACTCTGTCAGTTTTTTATCCTGTTTTGGCACGTGTATTGCTATGATCCTGAACACTATGATATCAATATTTCAGATACCAGCAGCAGGGTCACCCATTATGGATAGGTTTCTGTTTCATTGCCAGATTAAGATAGACTATGAAGAATGACTTGACAATCTGTTTCTTTAAAACAAACAAACAAAAAACCAAAACACCTTCTGTATACTAACAGGACATTGATGTGGTGTCAGAAGAAGACCCCCCCACCCCCAGATTGCAAGGCACAAAAAATGCACTGTGAAAGCGATGCCTCCTCAAAGTAGGGTCAGCTTTGATGATGTGGATGAAGTATAAAGCTTCTGGGGACTTCTGTTGCTCATATAAAAGGGAACTATTTAAATTTGTCATACCTTGTATAATTGATTGCTATAAGTGAGTCAAAAATTGGTACAATAATTGGAAGACAATAAGTGCAGTATGTTTTTAATGAATAGTATTTTCACCAAGTTTTTGTAAACACAAGCAATGCTTGCAAACATTTATCAAGAAATAATGAAATGTTATAAACTTTTTCAGCTTTAAGTCCTGTTTTTTGTACATCATATCAACTTCTGTCTGACAGACCAATTTATCCAATGTGGTTCTTTCATCAGACAATGGTGTAGTTCTTCAGACTACAACAGGAAGTCCATTAGATCTCAATGTGGTCCATACTGTAGTCTCCTTACCTTAATTGAAACAAAAGTTACCTATGTCAACTGAAGTTAACTATATGAGAATAATTTAATTTGGAGCCACTTCTTATAGTTCTACTTTTTTTCAGCATTAGCTTTCCCCCAAGCATGGACTGCATGGAGTCAGGTTAGAGATCTTTCTGAAATGAAAGACATTTACTCACAATGAGCTTTCAATCCTTTTCAACAACAACAAAAAACTGGCATCAGTATAATTCTTGTCTATCACGAAGACATATTTATAAAGTAGCTATTGAGTAAAAAAATTAGAATGCACTGTAATTTCAATGCCCTCTTAATTTAATTTTAATATCCTCTTAATTTCATATCACAACAAAATAAAATCTTAGACATTCATCATCTTCCAACCCACTAATTATCTCTTGGAGAAGTTCTTTTGAATGCATACAGATTTATTACAGCCTAAAAAATTGAAGACAACTCTACTACAGATTGAAATGCCAGCTAATTAAGCTCTTAATGGAATTTAGATCTATCAAGAGTTGTTATATATTTCAGTAATTTAAAATAAATTGGTAAAGTTGACATAATTTAGACTATTTTCTCTACATTAACTCTTTATTCTATTTTTTAATAACATGTAAAGGTATATTATAATCTCTGTTCTTATTTTTGCTATTGCTCTTCAGCATGAAGCTATGAAATGAATAAAAAGAGTTAGCAGCCAAACTCATCAAATCATCTGTATGGTACTTTCAGTTTCATTTGTCTATCTTCGTATAGGACACTTATGTGTTATTATAATTTTGTGTAGATAATAGAATATAATGTAATGTACGATAGAGCAATATAGCAAAGTATAATATAGTATAAAATGTAACATATAAGGTTTTATTATAATATAATATGGCCCATTTTCCTATTTCTTCTTTTATTCTCTAATATACGTGAAAGGAAGATGTGCATCTTCTTTGCCTTAAATCAGCAGCTCCTTAGGCTCTTAGAACAGTACCTTAGGCAAATAGTTATTAAAATAATTCTCTGTAAGTGCCTGGACCTAAAGATAAATGAACTAATAATACTAAGGAGTAAGCATTAACAAATCTACAGACTTTAATACTTCTATTGCCTCACCCATTACTTTGAACATGACAAATAAGTGGCTTACGTGACCATATTTTAAATTCATAATGTAAATTAGGGAATAAAAAGAAAAGGAAAAGCTAAACTAGGACTCCAAGTACCCTCAGGCACTTTCTATCTGACTCTTGATAAATTTGTAGATAAGCCAAAGTTGTTCTCCAAGATGTAGTAAAAGTCTGAAATGAGAGAAGGTGAAATAAAATCATTATTAAATCAGGTAATAGGCAGTTCCTATATTATTATGCAGAGCTCTTGTGGCCTCGTGGTAAGGATTTTGCCACCAGCTGCTTCATGAAAGAAAGATGGACAATCATTGTGAGATTTATTGTCACTGAGAATCCGCTGGAGGTGGGCACTGGTTCTGACTGGGTGACACTCCTTTCCTGTTCCTTTTACTATTTCCTCCTTCTTTTCCTAGTCATCCTTCCTATTGCCTATTCCATCTTCCTATTTCTTCTTTCCTTTCCTTTGTTGAAGAATGAGATTCCTGAGTGATAAAATGAGCATACAATTAGTTTAAATGATAGCATGGAAATTATTTTAACCTAATTTTACACATTTATATCTTATCAGCAATGTAAAACTGCTTCAATTATTTCACATTATTTCTAAGTCTTGATAATATCAACCATTTAAAAAATCTTATCAATTCTGGTGTATGTGTAATGATATTTTATTGTGATTATAATTTCCATTTAGCTGATATATACGTGGGTTATGTTTTGAGTACTTTTCTGTACACTTTTATACCACTTGGGGAGCTCCAGTGACATAGTCTCTAAAGAATTGTGATGCTAATTCCAAAGCTGTGTTTCTCTGCTGCTTCAAGTCCAATAACCACTCTGAAAGAAAAAGGTGGGCAGTCTTTTCAAATGCAATATACAGCCTCCCAAAACCCACCTGAAGGTCATTTGGTGAGTCAGTCCAACAGTTTTGGATTGTTCTGTTTTGTTTTTTTAATATGTCAAACACATATCCACACATAAAAATATATTATACCTAAATTAGAATATATTTTATACATATAAATATTATAAAGATAATTATAGGTACCATGCACATACACAATTTATATTACATGTATAAAAAGGCAGCATTTGGGAGGGTAGAGGGACGGCTCAAGGGAAGATGACGCTGGGTGAGATGGATTGATTCTGACTGGGGTAATTAATGGCAGTGGGTTTGTTGGACACGATATGTTTGGCTCACGATAGAGCAGGAGTCAGAGCTGTTGTACATAGGGTAGCTATGAGTTGCAAAGGACTTAACAGCATTTAACAACAACAACATATATTAATATATAAATTATAGATGTAATTTTATGTATATAGAGGAAAGAAACTATACTGCAATCTCAAAGACATGCAGTTCAAATCCACCAGCTTCCCCATAGAAGAAAAATTGACCATCTTCTCATGTGCAATTTACTGCTTCTGAAAACCTGCTGGAGGGTCAACTGTGAGTCAGTTTTAACTTGATGGCGTGCAACAACAATAAAAATAAAATTATGTATTAAAAAATCACTTTTGCACATTTTCCCATTTAGTCAATTTTTTTAAATTTTTCATATAGATTATATTCAATATAAATAATAAATATCTTCTCTTAGGTTATGTGTTGGTTAATAGACTATCTCAATTTTAATGCAGTCTGATTTATTGTCTTTTGACGGATTATACCAATGGGCCATGAATAAGAGATTTTCTTGACGACATACTTCTAAGATATCGTACTTAATGAAAACTTGAAGGCCTTTTTTTCACATCTAAGATAAATATATCTAAGTAGTGTATTATAACGACAACAATTCCAGTTCTTATGTAGTTTTGCAGTTTATTTTCTTTAAATTATATTTAACATGTCTATTACTTTACTAGGGAGCTTTGGTGGCCTAGTGGCAAGAAGCTGTGCTGCTATAGCAAAGGCATGCAGTTCGAGGCCACTAGCTGCTCTGTGGAAGAAGGATGGGCAATCTCCTTCCACGTGATTTACTACCTCTGAAACCCGATGGAGGGGCAGCTATGGGTCACTTCCCACTCAACAGTGCACAACAACAACACTACTAGGGAGCTCTGGTGGCAGGGAGCTGTGCTGCAATCTGGAAGGCACTTGGTTTAAGGCTAACAGCTGCTCCATGGAAGAAGGATGGGTAATCTCCTTCTGAGCTACTAACTGCCTCTAAAAACCCACCAGAGGGTCAGCTACGGACCAGTTCTAATTCAACAGTACACAACACACATTACTTTCCTTGTATAAAGTTAAAATTAAATGCAATTATTTTATACTTCTAGACATCAAGATTTTTGTTGTTGTTGTTGTTACATTTCACAAGGTGACGGGTTTATTGTTGTTGCTAGGTGAGAATAAGTTAGCTCCAGCTTAAAACAGCACTATATACAACAGCTCTGGTGGCCTGGTGGTAAGGAGTTGTGCTGCCAACCCAAAGACACATGGTTCAAATACAGCATCTGCATCATGAGAGAAATATGGGCTATCGACTCCCATGCAATTATAGCCTATGAAAACCAGCCAGAGGGTCAGCTATGAATCAATTCAGACTCGATGGTTCACAACACCAACAGCACGTTCAACAGAGAGAACACTGCTGAGTTCTGCCCCATATTCACAGTCTCTGCTGGGCTTAAACTCATTGCTTCAGACAATGTGTCAATCTATTTTGCTGATGTTCTACCTTGCTTTTAAGGCATATTTTGACTGCATTTATGCCCAAACAGGTTTGTTCTTTTGGCAATCTAGGATATATTCAATATTTCTCATGAGAACCATAGTCCAGGGACATCAATTCTTTGGTTTTCCTACACATTGTTCAACTTTCACAAATGTGTGAGACAAATGAAAACACCATGGCTTGGTCCAGGAGTATCTCAATCCTCAGAGTAACATCCTTGTTCTTTAGTACTTCAGCAGCCTCTGAAGTCTGATTTGATTTCTCGACTGTTATTTCCACTGGTGTTGATTGTGGATCCAAGTAGAATTAAATCCATAAACAGTACTAGTTGTTGTTGTGCTTGTTAGGTGCCCCTGAGTCAACTAAGACTCACAGGGACCCAGTGAACAACAGATCCGAAACTTGCTGTTTTATGCCATCCTCATCATCTCGGATACACTTGAGTCCATTGTCATAGACACTGTGTCAATCCACCTTGCTGAAGGTCTCCTTTCTTTCACTGCCCCACAACATTTCCAAGGATGACATGCTTATCCACAGACCAGTGACTTCTAACAACATGCCTTAAATATGTTAGATGAAACTTCACCATCCTTGCTTCTAAGGAGTAGTAGTCTGACTGCACTTTCTTTAAGACATATGAGTTTGTCCTTTTGGCAGTACATGGGATTGTCCCTACTATTCTCCAACAGCACAAATGAAAGGGATCATTTCTTCTGACATCCTTACTCACTATCCAATATTCAGATGCTAAACGTGTAACTGAAAAGACTTTTACTTGAATCAGTTGTCTTTAATCTGACAACCTTGCTTTTTAACACTTTGGATGGGTCATTGACCATAGATTTACCAGAGTGTGGAAATTATCAAGCAATAGCAGTTATACCACATGCAAGCAAGATTCTGCTGATGAACAACACATCAGCAGAGAACTGACAGAAGTCCAGGTTTGGTTTAGAAGGGGCTGTGATACTACTGATATTGTAGTTAATATGTTAGATAGAGCTTGGCTGAATGCAGGGAGTACCAGAGGAATGTCTAACTGTGTTTTATTGATTATGCAAAGGAATTTGACTGTGTGGATCATAACAAACTTTGGTTGACACTGAGAATAATGGGAATCCCAGAATACTTGATTGTGCTAATGTGAAACCTATATTTGGACCAGGAGGCAGTAGTCAGAATAGAGCAAGGGAACACTGCATTGTTCAAAGTTAGAAAGGGTGTATGCCAGGGATGTGTCCTATCTCCATACCTTTTCAACCTATATGCAGAACAGATTATCCAGGAGAAGTAAGAGGAGAAGTGTGGCATCAGGATTGGTGGTATATTTATTAAAAATCTGTGTTATGCCGATGAAATAACCCTGCTTGTTGAAACTGAGGAGGACCTGAAGTGCTTGCTACAGAAGGTCAGGGACTGCAGCCTTCAATATGGATTGAGGCTCAATATCAAGAAAACAAAGATTCTCACCACTGGACCAATTGGCAGCATCAGGATGGATGGTGAAGAGATTGAGATAGTTCACAGCTTTAGTTTACTTGGCTCTACAGTCAACACTCTGCACACCAGCACCCAGGAAATTAAAAAATGTATTATAATGGGAAAATTCTGTTTTAGAGACCTCGTCAAAGTAATGAAGAGCAATGATGTCACTCTGGAGATTTAGGTGTGCCTGTTACAGGCAGTGGTCTTTACAATCACTTTCTATGCATCAGAGAGCTGCCTAATGACTAAGTATGATAGGAAAATTGGTGATTGTGAGCTGTGTTGCTGGAAAGAGTATTGAATATACCATGAACTGCTAAGAAAATGAAAAGGTTCATCTTGGAGAGGGTTAAACCAGGCTTTTCCTCGGAGGCAAGGATTCTGAAGATTCAGCTGACATACTATGGACATGTTGCAAGGAGGGACCAATTCTTGGAGAAGGACATCATGCTTGGGAGGGTGGAGGGACAGCGCAGGAGAGGAAGACCCTCTATGAGGTGATTCAGTGACTGGGATAATCGGGGTGGGTGTGTCAGAGACAATGAGACTGGCACAGGATAGAGCAGAGTTTAGGACTGTTGTACATAGGGTTGCTATAAGTCGCAGGCAACTCAATGGCACATAACAAGAACAATGTGTCTTTATTTCTTAACTGCTGGTGCTATGGGTGTTTATTATATATTAAGCAAGATTAAATCATTGACAAATTTGTCTCTTTTTCCATCTGTCATTATTTTGCCTACTGATGCAGCGGTGAGGTGGGGTTTCTTTTGGGTTGTTATATCCCCCCCCTTGGTTTTGAGATGTAATCCATATTAAAGGCTACATTCTTTTCTCTTCTTCAGTAAGAATTTCAAGTCCTCTTTGCTTTTAGCAAGCAAGATGTGTCATCTGCATACTGAAGATTGTTGATTAGTCTTCCTTTGATTCTGATGGCACACTCTTCTTCGTAAAGTCCAACCTCTTAAATCATTTCCACCGTGTATAGATTGAATATATGTGGAGAAAAGATACAGCCCTGGCACAACGCATTCTTGACTTTGAACTATACACTGTTCCCTTTTTCTTTTCAGACAACTTCTTAGTCCTTTTCCATGATCTCAATTAAATGTTTTGCGATTTCCATTCTTCTCAATGTTAATCATAACTTATTATAGTCCACACAGTTAAATGTCTTTGCATTGTCAATAAAACACAAGTAAATATCCTTTTGGTATTCTCTGCCTTGAACCAAAACCACCTGACATCCCAAGGAAATCACTGATACTACAGTCTCTTCTAAACCCAGCTTAAATTTCTGGCAGTTCTCTGTTAATGTATTCTTCTAGCTATTTTTAAATAATCTTCAGTAATATTTTGCTTGTATATGATGTTACTGTGGATTCAAATTAATAAAATGGAACTCTTAAAAATTTGTACTTTTCTGAAATTTGTTATATTCCAGTGACAAGTTCATAAGGAATATAAAACTATATGTTGAAAAATATATCAACCAAATAGGTAGAACCAACTTGACTCCAAATTCACAAACTCATCTTTAAAAAAATTCTGTGAGATGAGTGGAGTAATTTGAATGGTAGAGTTAAGGTCTTACATATCTTTTATGTTACATAGTTAAATAGCGATACATAAAATTAATGTCTTAGGTTCCCTTTAAAATACTAAGATAAGGGGAAATAAAAGTGTGGATCTGTAAAGGTTAAAAATGTTTATTAGTTTTAGAAATAGATATTGAGAATATTATTATAAGGTTCCTTTGAGCGAAGTATGACTCATAGCAATGCTATAAAAAATAGATTTGAACCTTATCTTTTCCTGTGCCAACCTGCCAACCTCTCAATCTCTGACACACTTGAGTACATTGCTGCAGTCACTGTGTCAATCCACCTGGTTGAGGGTCTCCCTCTACTTCACCATCCCTCCTCCTTTCCAAGCAAGATGCACTTCTCCAAGGAATAGCCTCTCCTAGCAAAATGAACAAAGTATGCGAGACAAAACGCCACCATCCTTGCTTCCAAAGAGCAATTTGGCTTCGCCCTCTGCAAGACATACCTTGTTGTTCTCTTGAATATCATGGATAGTCAGTCTCCTCCAACACCACAACTCAACGATAACATTTTTTGGTCATTATTTTGTCCAGTTCTCAGCGGCATATTAGATTATTTAACAGACCATGATCTGAATCAGGCACTAGTCCTCAAATTAACATCACTGCTCCTCAGTAATTTGGAGAGGAGCCCTGAATGCAGGCTTTCCCAGTGCAATAAATCTCCTCATCTCCTGACTGGTGTTAAGTGAATTCATTGTAGATCCCAGTAAGATGAAGCCATTGACAGTTGCAATATTTTTTCCTATTGGTCCAGTGGTGGGAACTTTTGTTTTCTTGATGTTGAGATGCAATCCCTAGTGAAGCTGCAGTGATTGATATGGAGATCTTTCATTCTATGTTTTTACTGTATATTTCAAATTTTATAATAAAACATAAAATCAAATTTTGAATGGAATGAGAGGATGTGACAACTAGTGAAAACAGGTAGTCATATTTGAGAGTTGAAGAACTTGATTTTTGTTTCTAGTATTGAAATCCTGTGACATTAAAGACATACTTCATAAGCAATTAGAGATAGTTTTAGAAATCTTGAAAACATAGGGTTTAATTCATTGTCATTCACAGATACATGCTAAAAGAATTTTTAATAGGTTTTTATTGTTATTATTATATCTATGAAGGATAAAAGGAAACAAAATTGCACATGTTGTAAATGGTACAGATACTTCTTGTTAAGTGTTACCTACTCAGGGGAAAACAATTTTTGAGAAGAGTCAAACATTCTGGTTCTAACACAATCATTGCCAAAAAGGCTTTAAAAGGTAAAGAAATCTCAGGTTTGGAGAAATAGTAATTGGATGACTGTGATAAACAGGTTCTAAGATCATCCATGTTCTTTGCCTTATTGTTGTTCTTGTTGATTATCTTGAGTTGAACACAACTCAAAGCGACCCCGTGAGCAAAAGGCCTGAAGCTCCTCTACAACTATTGACATTTATCAAAGTTCATAGTTTCCAAAGGCATGTTGTTTAGGAAGTGGATCCTTATAACTACATAATTCCTTACCTTAAGTGTGAACACTGCATCTAACTTTCTTCCAATAAAAAAAAAAAAAAAAAGATGGGCTGTAGTTCTTCTACACAATTCCCCATCTTGCTAGAAGGCTTACTCTAATGACTTTCCTTGAGGACTTGATACAAAGGAAACCTTGACAAAGAAAGTCGGCTTGTTCTCTTTTAAAACTTAATGTGTGGCCTTTAAGAGGTGAGGTTAATTTTTTGCCAACATCCAGCAAGAAGATGAAGCCTATACAGCCTATTGTTGTTGGATGCCATCAGGAGAAATATAGTGACTTTATGAACAACAAATCCGACCCTCTATCTTTCCCAGCATGCTTTCTCTTTCCAAGGATTGTTTCCTTTTGAACATAGACCCAGAGCAAGTGAGACAAAGTTTCACCATCCTTGACTCTAAGTAACACTCCTGTTATACTTAAATATAGACTTGCTTATTCTTTCAGCAGTCCATGAGATATTTAACAGTTTTCATCAATACTACAATAATTCAAAGATAGCATTTTTTTTCATCATCCTATAATCACAAAGAAGTAAATCCTGTCAAAAGCCTGAGTGAACTTGGAAGCAGATGCTTTTAAGATAAACCTGAATGAAAGATCAATTCAGTTAATAACTTGATTGCAGCCTTGGGAGAACTTAAGCAGAAGACCCAACTAAGACTTGTCCTGACTCTTGGCTCATCATTATTTTGAGTGATCAAGACTCGTTTGTTTGTTCCTTAGGGAAAAACCTTTAGTCATGGTAACTTGATACAACCTCTTCTGATCTCTTGACAAAGATGATAGTATCTCATGTAAGCAAATAGATAATTTCCTTCTCTGGTTTCTAGACCTTCTTTCTCCATTGCTCCAGGTAATTGGAAACAAATTGCTTGAAAGAATTTGCTCTTGAAAACTATATGTTCAAATTTTGTAAATAAACTAGTAGAATTTTTTTTAAAGGAACAAACTATTGTATTTTGAGTGGCTACTGGAAAGCTTTTAAGACTCAAGAGACTACTCACTGAAGTAGAAGGTGAAACATATATACACACTGGTGATTAGTTCCACATCAACATTTAACTAGAAAAGCTACCAACAGGGAGCTCTGATGGCCTACTGCTAAGAAGCTGTGCTGCAATCTCAAAGGGACGTGATTTGATTGCACCAGATCCCCTGTGGGAAAAGGTTGAGAATCTCCTCCCAATTAAAAATATTAAAATTTTCAGGCTAAAAATTATTTCATAATTTTCTTAAGTACAATTGACAAGTCTTCAGGCAAATTCAGTGTATTGTTTCTATCAAATTACAAATCAGAAAAACTTCTCAGTAACAATAAAGAGCTCAGATTGACGTTTATATGTGCTGAATATGATGTTCAGAATAGTAGAAGGGAGTATGCAATGGATAAAAGTTGAGGAATTAGCTGTGAGTTGCAAATAGCTACACAATGTAATATCTGTGTCACAACTTAATTGTATTTGTATTTCATTAAGGTATTCTTACTGTAACTGATTCTTGCAAGTTAGGATGAGAAATCGTTTATTAACCTAAAAAGAATCTCTAAGTGCAACTATTCTTAAAAATATGAACTTATAAAGAAATAAAGTACCCTTTTAACATGAAACTTTTCCCTTCAAAGTTATAATTCAGTACTTAAGTAAAAATGTTTATGTATACTCTTTGAAGGACGTTCGTTGCCACTGCTTAGTTATTTCCTTAATAACTAAGGAAAGGCTCAGGTTGTAAAATGAGCAATTTAGACTCACTAAATAGCAAGGATGCATAAAATGAGAACCAAATGGGATGTATTTATGGTACTATCTCAAGGTTAATAAACTTTATTTTGCCCTAATAATCAATATATTTTGCACATCTTGTAAGATGACACCTATGATTGAAGACAAAGCAAAACAAAGACAAAAAGAAACCTGAAGGGTAATACAAACTTTTAATAAACAAAAAAAGTTTTCATAAATTAGCTCTCACCAGTTGTCAAATTAAACTTTAAATCTCATTAGAAACCATTATTTGACAGTAACATGGAACTTTCAGTGAGAGGACAATTTTCCTTTTAGAAATGTCAGAAAATACTTGTTGTTATTCTAGGTAAAAAAAAAATACAGCGGTAAAAGTCTAGAAAGTATGTCTTTATTGGACCATTAACAAATAAGAAGGCAAACTTGGTTAACTGGAAGCTGTCAGTCTTAGGGGAAAGATCATGAAATGTGGAAAGGAATAGGTTTTGTAGGTGTTTACAGTTTTTGAATAGGGCAACTGTGCAATAATATCTTGCTTGATTACTATTTGGCTGAAAGGATTGCTGGTGATATAGCACCTTATTCCTAATCATTTTAAATAGAAACATTGGCCTTTAAGAATGCCACAAAAGCAATAAGAAAGATAATATTATTTCAAACATGATTTTCTTGGGACATGCTTTACGCATATTTAGCCCTGCCCATTCTAGGTTCAGCCCTGTGAAGGAGTGTGCAAGCAACAAGATAAGGAAAATTACTAAACATAAATCAGCATGGCTCAAGGCCTAAGCAAAATTACTGGAGCTATATCTGGAAGGACATCTGTGAAGTGGAAACCAAGAGAATCACAAACTCACCAGATGAAGACAGAGTTGTTGTTGTTGTTATGTGCCGTCGAGTCGTTTCCTACTCATAGCGACCCTATACACAACAGCCCTAAACCCTGCTCTATCCTGCGCCAACCACACCGCCTCTGACACACCCATCCCGATTACCCCAGTCACCGAATCAATCCATCTCATAGAGGGTCTTCCCCTCCTGCATTGTCCCTCAACCCTCCCAAGCATGATGTCCCTCTCCAAGGACCCGTCCCTCCTGGCAACATATCCAAAGTATGTCAGACGAAGCCCCAGAATCCTTGCCTCCAAGGAGTAGCTTGGTTTAATCCTCTCCAAAACAAATCCGTTTGTTTTCCTGGCAGTCCAGGGTACATTCAGTACCCTTCTCCAGCACCACAGCTCAAAAGCATCCACTCTCCTTCTGTCCTCCCTAGTCATTGTCCAACTCTCTGATGCATAACAGGCGATTGCAAATACCATGGTCTGTATCAGGCGCACCTTAGTCTCCAGAGAGACACTGTTGCTCCTGAGTACTTTAGAGAGGTACTCATAGGAATTTCCCAGAATTAAATGAGTGTTTGTTTTGTTTTGTTTTTTTACACAAAAACTATCCCTTCCAAGTTGAAGCTAAGAAATATGAATCAGTTATCCTTAAAGAATCTGGCATTCACATTAAAAATTAAGGGAGCTCTGTTGACCTGATCTATAGAGGCAGCCTGCTATCCCAAAGATTGCACCACTCTGATGACTCAGATTCAATAGTGACCACACTGCAGAAAGATGGACATCATATTCTCATGTCATTTATTGCTTCAGTCTGAATGGAAGGTCAGTTATGAGTCAATTCCAGGAGAATAATAAGCAGTAATATTCTGAAACAAGGTGAACATAAATGTTTCAAGATAAGTATACTGATTGTTTTCCCCTGAAACAAACGCTGTGAAGCAACAATAGATACTGATAGGAAGAATAGCAGAAACTAAATTTATTTTTATTATATCAATTTACTTACATACTTTTAATATCTTGTTTTCCAGAGCAGCTTCTTCCAAATTCCCTCACCGCACCCCCATCAAGTTTGTACAACCCCATGATTAATCACCCCCCCCTCACTGCACATCCTCCTCCGTTTGCTTCCACCCCTCTCCCTTGATTCTTCTACTCATTCTATAATAATGGTTTTGTACATTATTCATCCTTGTGGGACTGAGTTAGTTCATTCAGCATGTTTCCCAGTCCTTCCTAAGTTAGGCAATAATTTACAAAATCATTGCTCCTGCATGTTACATAGTATTCCATTGTGTGAATGCACCATAATTTCTACATCCATTCATTTGTGGTTGGACATCTGAGCCGTTTCCATGTTCTTGAGACGGTGAATAATGCTGCTATGAACATTGGTGTACAAATCTCAGTTTGTGCCTTAGTTCTTGTTTTCTCAGGGTGTATTCCAAGTAGTGGAATAACTGAGTCATACGGGATTTCTATGTTTGGCTTTTTGAAGAAGTGCCAAACTGCCTTCCAGAATGGTTGTACTAGCTATAATCCCATCAACAATGTCTAAGAGTTTCTTTCTTGCCACATCCTCTCCAACATTTATTACTTGCAGCCCTGTTCCACTTTGCTATTGTTACTGGAGTAAGATGGTACCTAATTGTGGTTTTGATTTGTATCTCTCTTATTGCTAGTGATTTGGAGCATTTCTTCATGTGTCTGTTTGCCATTTGAATATCTTCCTCTGTGAAAATTCTGAACCTTGTGCCATTGGGGTGTAAAATGCCATAATGGTTCCCCAATGTGGACAGTGTTTGGTCAAGCTCCTAGTTGTAAAACGGGTTTGGAAGCAGGAGTGGCACCCACTTCCTAAATGGTATGCCTATGGAAACTCTATGAACGTGGAGAAACAACGGTAGTTATAGGAAGGCATTTGATCTTTTGTTTATTGAGTCACTATGAGTCCTGTTCGACTAGACAACAATCAACAACAAAACAAGTAGCAGATATGAGGTCAAAGGAATAGGAAAACTTCATTGGGGATTTGAAAAGACAGGGTGATAATAGGCATAGATCTGCAGTAATTAGTTTGAAAAAATACAATGCATATGCATGATTGTATAAAACACAATGTACATACATGAAACATGATGTGTATTAATGATTATATACAAACCAATGAAAAAATATGTAAAAAGAAAGAGAAAAAGTACAAAAAGTCAAGGTCATTGCTGTGAAATTGAAATCAATACATCCTGCTGATCCTCCAGTGGATTTTTAATTGCACAGGAAGACATTGCCTATCCTTTTCTCACAGAGCAGCTAGTGGATTTGAACCAGTTACCTTTGTATTTGCAGGAAAATTCCTTACCCTTTAAATCACAATATATAGTTATGGATATTTACTATGTGCCAAATGTTATTTTTAAAAAAATCCATTGCTATTCAGTAAGAACCGACTCATAACTAACTTTTTATTGTGTTTCTGACACTGTAAATCAAAAGGAGATTGCTCATCATTCTTGCATGGAGTTGATAGTTTAGGATCTTCCTCTCTTGAGCTGTCCCTCTACCATTCCAAGCATGTCCTTCTCCAAGGACCAGTTACTTCTGACCATGTGCCCAAAATGTGCTTCAAAACCCTTGCCTCCAAGGAAAAACTTGGATTCACCCTAAGACAGATGTTTCTTTTTTTTTTGTGGTCCATGGTATGTTCAATATTTTTCACCACCGCCACACTCGATGACATCTAATCTTCTCTTGCCATCCTCAGTCATTCTAGCTCTCTGATGCATAACAAGCAATTGTGAGGACCATGGCCTTGATCAGGTGCACCTTAGTCCTTAGACTTGTATTATTACTCTCTTTACCACTTTGGAGATATTCCTGACAGTAGACTTCCACAATGCAAATTGTCTTTTCGTTTTCTGACTGCTGGTGCCAAGAGTGTTGATTGTTGAGGGGAAGCTGAAATTTGTAAACAACATCAATCTCTTCTCCATGTATCATGTGGTTGTCGATCGGTTGGGAGACTCTCTGTCTTCTTGATGTTGAACTTCATGGAACAGAATTTCAAATTCTTACCAAAACCATATTTATCAATTGGTATCATACTCTGTTTCATGATAAACTGCCAATCAAAAGACTATTATTGTACAGAAGTTTGTATCCACCAGTAGCTATAAGGGAGAAATAAGGAGAGTTTACTCCAGTTAAAATTTATGTTTTAGGAAACTAGATAGAGGTCACTATGAGTCAGAATTGTCTTGACAGCAGTTAAGTACCACTGAGTTGAGTATGACTCATAGCAATCCTAAGAAAAACAGATGTGAACCATCTCCTATCCTATGCTTTATCATTTCTGATACACTTGAGCTCATTGCTGCAGCCATTGTGTCAATCCTTCTCATTGGGGTCTTCCTCTCTTATGCTGACTCTGCACTTTTCCCAAGATGTAACTGTTTGTTCTTTTGACAATACATGGGATATTCAGTATTTCAACACCACAGTTCAAAGGTATTTGTCATCCTTATTCTTTTCGAGCTTTTAGATGCACAGCAAAGATTAAAAAGACTATGGCTTTTGATGATTTTCAAGACCATGTGTCTACAGTTAAGATAGCTTGAAACCAAAGAAAACTAACATAATGGCTTAGAAAATCCAACTTTGGGGGGGGGTGGGGGGAAGAAGAACAAACTGGGGAGGAGGGTAGAGAAAACAGTGCAACAATGAATGAATGAAAATCCAAAATCTCTGTAAATGTTCATTAAAACTAATAAAATTTAATAATAATTTAAAAAAAACAAAAGGGGGGGAAAGAAAAACCAACTTTTAAGCTAATATCACATTAATCTTCACACTGACATCATACTCCTCAGTAATTTGGAGAGGTCCCTGACAGCAAACATGTCCAATGCAATAGGTCTCCTGATCTCTTGACTACTGCTCCCAATGGTGTTGATTGTCGATCCAAGTAAGATGGGTTGAGAATTTCATTGGCAACTTTAATCTATCAGCATCTATCATGATGTTGCTTATTGGTCCAGTAGTGAGGATTTTTGTCTTTTTTATTTTTAAAAGCAATTAATATTTGATCTTGTTGTCCTTGATCTTCTGCAGCAAATATTTTAAGTCCTCCTCACTTTCAGCAAGCAAGGTTGTGTCATTTCCATAAGATTGTTGATTCTTCCTCCGATCCTGATGCCACATTCTTCTTTCGAGTTCAGCTTCTCAAATTATTTTTTTCAGCATACAGAGTGAATATGTAAAGATAAATGAATACAACCCTGATAAACACTTTTCCTGATTTTAAATCATGCAGTGTTTCCTTGCTCTGTTTGGACAACAGCTTTTTGGTGTAGATATAGGTTTCTCATGAGCACAATTCAGTGTTCTGGAATTCCCATTTCTCAATATTAGTAATAGTTTGTTATGATACAACATATTAAATCTTATATGATCAATGATCACATAAACCTTTCTAAAAAACACAAAGGATGACTTTGCATATTGATCTCATCTGATGGACTGTACAAGAATCAGATTGATAATACCTGTAGAAAGGAACATTGGAAAAGCTCAATATCGGCAGTCAAAACCAGGCCAGGTTCTCATTGTGAAACAAGTTATGAATTACTAATTTGCAAGTTCAAATTGAAGTTGAAAAAAAAAAGAACTAAAATATGACCTTGAATCTATCACACCTGACAACAGTTAGGGATTTGTTTTTTTGTTTGTTTTTATTTTTATTATTTTTTTGTTTGTTTGCTTTTAGACTGGAGTAATACCTGATTATTTTGCCTCAAAATTATCCCATGAAGTCATCATCAAATTAACAGATTAGATTAATTTTAAAAAAGAGTATATGACTTGGTTATTGTGTTATGAGCCACTGAGATGATTATGATTTATGACAACCATATGAAGAACATATCTGAAACTTCCTCTGCCCTGTCCCATCCCCATAATCTCTGACAAGCCCCAATTCATTGCTACAGTCACTGCGTCAATCCATTTAGTTGAAGATCTCCTCTTTCTGACTGTCATGTTTGAGGTGCTCAACCAAAACTGTGGTTCAGAGGCCAATGTGAGAAACACAAGGAGCTTCAAGGAGGATATAAGCCACGAGCACTGTGGGAACTTTGCCACACACCTCTTATTATACTCAGAACAAAGGTAGTCCTCTACCACACTTGCACATTAATCACTTCACCATATGATGCACCTGTGCAGTTACATTTAGTGTTATAGAACTCTGATTCAGCAAAACTGTACTGCACTTATTCAAAACATGCCAGTGGTTTAGCTAATAAAAAAACTGCGTATCATCTATATTTGGCACTTTATGTATGGTACTCATATCTGCCTATTTTGTATACACAGCACAATATAGTATATGACACCACACGTATATATACAAAATATATTGTTGTTGTTGTTATGTGCCGTCGAGTTGCCTGCGACTCATAGCGACCCTATGTACACCAGCCCTAAACTCCGCTCTGTCCTGTGCCAATCGCACTGTCTCTGACACTCCCATCCCAATTATCCCAGTCACTGAATCAATGCACCTCATAGAGGGCCTTCCTCTCCTGTGCCGTCCCTCCACCCTCCCAAGCATGATGTCCCTCTCTAAGGACCGGTCTCTCCTCACAACATGTCCAAAGTAAGTTAGACGGAGCCTCAGAATCCTTGCCTCCAAGGAGCCACCCGGTTTAACCCTCTCCAGGACAAATCTGTTTGTTTTCCTAGCAGTCCATGGTATTCTCAATACTCTTCTCCAGCACCACAGCTCAAAGGCATCAATTCTCCTTCTATCCTCCTTCATCATTGTCCAACTCTCTGATGCATAACAGGTGATTGTGAAGACCATGGCCTGTATCAGATGCATCTTAGTCTCCAGAGAGACACCACTGCTCTTCACCACTTTGGAGAGGTCCCTAACAGCACACTTTCCAATGGCAATGCGCCTTTTAATTTCCTGGCTGCTGGTGCCAAGACTGTTGACTATGGAGCCAAGCAAACTAAAGCTGTGTACAACAGGAGCATATTTTGCAGAATCTTATGTCCATAAAATAACACTTTGACCCTGCAATTCATAGCAACAATACAATTTAAAACACCTACATACTAGAACAGCAGTGTTATGGCTAAGCTAATCAGAGCCCAACACCATAAATGAGGTTGGACTACCATTTCCGTAGAGGCTCATAAGTAAGAGATTGAATAGTTTTCACTTCTCCATTAACTTCACACAAATCTTGGATTACACTCACTTGCTCATTAGATATGAACATAAAACTATTAATATGAATTATGACACATGTTCCCCCTTTGCTTTGGCAGAGGTTAATATAATAGGTCTAAGACCATCTTGTTCTGCAGCACTACTTTTCTCCTTGTGTGGTCTCATGTCTGCTTTTCTCAGTGCCATTGGTGACATACAGTGTCCCAGTTTTGTGGTAGTCAGGGGTAGGTAAAAAATAATCTTCCCTCAAGTACATCTCACAGACTGATCTGTTGCTATTTAGGGCCACTCGTTTCTACTACAGAGCCACAAAGAACTGGGAGGAATGAAATCAACAGGGATGCTGCCAGTATACAGCTTCCTGGTCATCCAGATAATTCTTTTGAAAGTCAGCTTGCTCTCTGATCTCAATCATGCCGTTCCTGCTCTATTCACATTGAGGCAGAGACATTTACATCTACACACCCTCCAGAAAACGACCTTCTCTCATTCCAGATGGACATGGAAAAAAGTATTGTTGTCACTATGTCCCAGGCATTAAACATACATATCCATATATCTTATCTAAGGTATCTGGCCATGTTCATCATGGCATATCTCTTCAGGGGCTAGAATGTAGTGTAGGGTAGAAGAATGCTTCCCCCTCTCCTGTCTTGGGGTCCATCCACTCCCTCCTTAACTATACAAGTGCTTGATGGCTTTGTTACCTATCCAAAATTATCTCTAAAGGAGTTTTTACCCCCATCCTTCTTTGTTGTTCATTTATCAATTTCACAAAAAGGTACACGTTTCTCACTTAACCCTTCAGAATAAGAGATGAGCTCGTGATCTTCATTTTCTCCTTTAATAAATGATTGCATCTTTCAATCATCTCCACTGCCTCATAATGATAAGTGACATGCAAGTGCCATTTAGTACTCTCCTCTTTCTATGACTACAAAGATGAGTAGTCCTAATACCTGTTGCAACTCTTGGAGACAGAGACTACTACCAGTCATCTGAAATAATTTGTTGCAAATAGTCTCCCCACTTTGCTAAAGTGGGAAATTGAGCTACTCCCATTTGAGGAGTGGTAGTCCAATACTTAATCCATCCCATTATGGGGTACTTTGTCCTGACCTGGAATTTACAAGTCTGAGTAATAATCTCATTACCCTGCAAGGTCATGCAAATAACAGCTAGTTACGGTTTAAGGGCCATTTATTGACTCTCAGCCCCTTTCTACAATTAAGATTAAAACCCTATGGGGACATGCCATCACCTGATGATCTGTCATAGTTCCTAAACATAGCTTTTGCTAGTAGCTGATGAATCCAGCTGGAAGAGAAAGCAGGATCCACTACTTACACAGACCGTGCTTGAGCTACCACTCTTTTCGCAGTGTGAAATGCAGATGCTTCCTGGTTTAGTCTTCCTTGATAGTCTTCTGTCTTAACACCTGCAGAGGTCTTAGAATTTGGGTCAGTTGGGGTATGAATACTCTCCAATACCCCAGCAAATCTAAAAATCCTGTAACTGTTTAACTGTTGGATGTACGATAAGCTTGCATTTTATCTATCTCAGTTTTGGGATAACTTCAGTCTTACCCAACCAGATAACTCTCAAGAATTTGACAGATAAACCTGGTCCTTTGACCTTTTTGAAGGTTGACTGCCTATCCTCACCTTTCCAGTGTTTTCTCTAAACCAGAAGCAGCTACTTCTATATATGAAAGAGAATCAGAGGTTAGTATAATATCAATATAATAAACCAGTGTCAAATTAGGAGTATAGGATCAGCTTCTTAAATCCTGTATTATCACCACATGGCATATTATAGGATGATGAAAGTTCATTGTCATCCCTCACACAGCTAATTAGTTCCTTGAATGCACCTTAGAACATACTATAGCATGAAAGGACACTCTCGCTTTATGTAATTCACAGTAATCAAGAGTCATTCTCCAAGTTCCATCCAACTTCTTGATAGGCCACACAGGGGAGTTACATGTGCTGTGAGTAGTTTGAATTATAGCACCTTACTCCAACTTGAGTATTTCAGCATGTCTGCCAGGTAGCCTGTATTTTGCTTGACTGTGACCTCTCATTAGGGTACTGTCAGTTTCACCACAGGGTAATAAGGATGGCCACTTATTATAGATTTTACAATATTCACTTTAGTCTGAAGTCACAATACTTTTGAAATCTCTGTTCCATTGGATAGCTGCTTCTACAACACCAACAAAATCTCATGTGGCTGCTCGTCTTTTTTTCCCTTTATCAAAACTTGCAGTCAGTAAATAAGTCCACATTGACAAATAAGATGTTTTTACAGAGGATCCACACTCACACCCCTCACCCCTGGTTCTCCTTGCTTAGCCTTGACCTTCTTCCTGGCCTGCCCTCAGCACTGGGAGAGTCAGCAATCTTGAGGCAAGGGGACTCTACGCTTCTCACACTTCCTGTTTGTTTTCCGAAAGACATTTCAGAGGCTTTAGCTCAGCCCGACTTGGGTACAACTGGTGGATATGATACAACTCCACAAACAGTTCAGCATGCTGATTCATTCACTACCTAAGGAATAACCACGATACCCAACCTATTATTGAAAGCTCCATTTCCTCAGGGGCTTTTACTCAGACAGGTAGACATGCATCATAGCAACATGCCCCCAATCCTTGACAGATTGAGGCCAATGCATGCGAACGGTTGCTCAAGGTCCCACAATCCTGTGGATGGCCACATTTCAGTGGCCTCAAGCCCGAGAATTTTCATGCACTAAAT
Organism: Elephantulus edwardii; assembly: GCF_000299155.1. Taxonomy (NCBI): domain Eukaryota; kingdom Metazoa; phylum Chordata; class Mammalia; order Macroscelidea; family Macroscelididae; genus Elephantulus; species Elephantulus edwardii. Next base: position 1,707,597 of record NW_006399920.1, on the reverse strand, counting down.
CCTGTTCACAGTGCTAGATGTCATGTCTGAAGTGTTCTGCCAAAGCCAGGCTCTCAGGTTCAGAGGTCAATGAAGAAAAAACAAAAGGAACAATGGGAAGCTTTGACATCACTTTTATTCTGGTTCACACAGACTGCAGGGAGTAGGTGAGCCACAAGCCCTGTGGGAAATTTCCTACCCAGTTCTTCTAGTACTCAAAACAAAGTGGTTGCCAATGCCTTTAGTACAGCACACACTTCTTTCATCATACCCATTGGCTCTTGATGATATGCTACTTTCTAAAATGGTCGGTATTGACCAATTATTTTAGGTACAATGATCCTGTCTATTTCTTCCGTCTTCTTCTGATGCTTCCTGCACCATCCAATATTTTGCCTATTTCATTCTATAGTATTTAAACCTGAGGCTTAAATTTATTCTTCAGTTGTTCCATTTTGAGAAATTCCCAGCATCTTCTTCCCTTTTAATTTTCTAACTCCAGTTTTTTTCTGCAATTATTTATAATATGATTTGTCTTCTTAAGCATCTCTGTGAAATTTTCTGTTAATCTTTGTTATTTCAACCTTTATTCCCTTTGCTTTGGCCTCTGCATTCAGAGTGTATGATTTTTCTGGATTTTATTATGGTCTTTTCTTTTGTCCTTGTCTATGTGATTACCTTTTATTTGCTTCATAGATGTTGTCTCTGATGTCATCAGACAACTCCTCTGGCCTTTGATCTTTAATGTTAAATGTCTCTAATACATTGCTTAAGTTTTTTAAAAAAGCATTTGGGACAGATTTACTGTTGTCTTTTTATTCTCTTGTATTTGGTTTCATTTTCCTGAGCTACAATTTTAATTTGCACGTTAGTAATTGATGGTCTGTTCCAAAGCCAGCCTTTGGCCTTGTTTTGACTACTAATAATGAGCTTTTCCATTTATGTTGTCAAACTGATTCCTACATAGTCCATCAGGTAAAGTCCTTGTGTGTAGTCATTGTTTATGCTTTCTTGAGAAGATATTTGCAATGAATAAACCATTGCACAAAATTCTATCATAAAATGAATTCTATCAGACGTTAGCATGAAGTATGCTAGCTTAAAATTAACAGACCTATCACTAATGTGAGGGATCGTCAAAGATCCTTAAATGGAGTCCCAGCACTCTGAACTCTCAGGGGATGAATGTGGTTTATATGTAATCCAGAAGAACCTACCCATCTTAAGATATCAGAATAGGCTTCAGGTCCCTTAATGAAAGGTTAGAGTGACCAAAAATCCAGAGTTTCCTACAAGAATTGGCATGTGTTAAATTTGAAGTATACCTGCAGGTGGGGAAACAGAAGAGATAGACTCTCAAGAGTGATTTGAGATGGCCTCAGGAACAAGAATGTAAAGAATAGTGTACAATGACTAGATAAGCTCATACATCTTGAGAATATATACTTGACTATATAGGTGGCTCTAAAATAGGAGAAGTATCAGCCAGAGGTTGGTCTTTTGGAAAATACCATTGCAGACTGGGCCTCTTACTGTAGAGCAGAATTGATTCAGATGTCAGTTGTTCTGACAACAATGTCTCTTTAAGGGGCCTCCAGGCCTTATGTAGCTCCAACAGAAAAAATCTACCTGAGACATTTCAGTGACTTCAATATTAACATCTGGGACATTACTCCACCATGCCAACCATGCTTAACCCAAATGCTTCAAGCTGTACCCAGGACCTTGTCCTGCCATGCCATTGTAGGTTTCAACTGGATCTGACAACATGATATCCATATTTCTGATTTGCTATTAGAGGTATAACACTTATCTGTCAGTTTGTTGTGTTTGGGGAATCATCAGCATTTTCCTAATTACTTTAAAGCTTAACTATCTGTATTCTTCCTTAACATTATTTTTATTAGTACAACATTTGTATATCAGTTTGCTCTACTGAGGTAATTTAAAGTGCCAAAAGGATTAGCCATTGTAGACAGGTTTTCACACAGTCCAAGGTTAACAGCAATTAGGAAGCAAGATTGGTCATCCACTTCTCAAATATTAGCAGGCTTCTGAAAACCCTTTAAACAATAGAGGAACACAGAGAGTTATAGTATAACAGGTAGAGTGAAAATTGGAATTAGAATGAGACACAGCTACAAACATCCTTTAATAGTTGGAATATGGAATTACCAAGTAGGAATGCTGGGAAACTAGAAGATGTGAAAAAGAAAATGGAATGCACTGACATTCTAGATGTTAGTGAGATAAGATGGGCTGCAATAGGTGAAATAGAGTTGCACTAATAAGAAGAGAGAGGGGTAAATTCTTGAATGATCCAGAAGACATTAAAAATAAAAAAGAAAAGAAAAGAAAAAAAGATGGAGGAAATGAGCAGAATCACAATGCCAAAAAGAATTGGCCAACAATGAAATATCAGGAAGTATGATGTGATCAAGAGGCCATGAAATACCATATGATCAAATACTAAAGGATGTATAAGCCACACTAAAGGCACTGACACAATATAAAACCCTGGGAATGAGTAGGGGACCAATTGGAATGAGTCAACTGACAAAGTCCCAGATGTGCTCACCAGAGTAGGCCAAAAAATTTGGACAATCGCTGCCTAGTTGACTGACTGGAAAAGATCTATATTTGTTCCCATGCCCAGGAAAGGTGATCCAAATGATCCAACAGAATGTGGAAATCATAAAAAAATATAGTTACTATCATATCCAAACAAAATATTGCTGAAGATCATTTAAAAAATGGCTAAGAACAGGACATAGACAAAGAACTGCCAGAAGTTCAACTGTATTTATTTGAGGCCCCAGTATCAAGGGTTATCATTGATGATGTCAGATGGATTTTGATTGAAAGCAGACAATACCAGAAGAATGTTTATTTGTACTTTATTGACTATGTAAAGGTACTCATGTGGATGATAACAAATTATGGTTAACATTGAGAAGAATGGGAATCCCAGAACTCTTAACTATGCTCATGTAAAATTTATGCCTAGACCAACAGGCTATTGTGCAAACAAGAGCAAGGGGATATTATGGTTTAAAATTAAGAAAGGTGTGAAATGAGGTTTTGTCTTCCTTATCTATTTAGTCTGTATGCTGAGCAAATTATTCAAGAATCTGGATTCTGTGAATAAGAATGTAGCATCAGAATCAAAGAAAGATTCAACAATAACTTACCTTATACAGATGACATAACCTTCCCTGCTGAAAGTGAGAAGGATTTGAAGTGCTTGCTACAGAAGATCAGAGAATATAGTCTTAAATATGAATTGCATCTCAATGTAAGGAAACAAAACTTCTTACCATTGGATTAATAGGCAACATCATGATTGATGGAGAAAAGATTGAAACTCTCTATGACTTCATCTTACGTGAATCCACAATCAATTAACACCCTAGAAAGTAACAGTAAGGAGATCAGGAAACTCATTGTTCTGGTAAAGTGTGCAGTCAGGGACCTCTTCAGATTATTGAGGAGCAACAGTGTCAGTTTAAGGACTAAAATGTGCCTATTTTAGGCCACAGTCTTTTTAATTACTTAGTATACATCTAAGAACTGGACTAAAAATAATGGCAAAAGAATTGATGTCCTTGAGCTGTGGTGTTGATGACGAGCACTGAATATCCCATGAACTGCCTAAAGAACAAACAAGTATATCTGGGAGAAGGTGTAGCCGGAGTGCTTCTTGGAGGCAAAGATGATAACGTTTCATTAATCTCATGTAATTTGGCTATGTTGCTTATAGGGTCTATTCCTTAGAAAGTTAATTGGATAATCATGCTTGAAAAGTTGAAGTGTCAGGGAGCTCTGGTGGCCTAGTGGCAAGAAGCTGCATTACAATCCCCAATCCCAGGGATACACGGTTCGAATCCACCAGATGCTCTGCTGGAGAAGGAAGGGCAATCTCCTCCTGTCCCAGTAAGATCCGATGTGATGGTACACACACAAAAACAATAAAATAATAATAATAAAAATTTAAAAAAAGAAAAGTTGAAGTGTCAGAGATAATGACGGCTGTTATCCAGATGGATCGGCACAGTGATTAAATCTTAATAGTCAGACATTGTGAGGATGTCACAGGATAGGACAGGGTTCAGATCTGTTGCTCATAGGGTTGCTATGGGTTGTTCTCGGCTCGATAGCACCTAACAATAACAAAATTATCAAGCCAGCTGACTATTTTACTTTCTGGTCGCAAGAATGGAAAATTCACTTCTGTTCTTATTTGAATTAATAGTACAGTTCAGTCTGTTAAATTTGTACAACTGAAAACCCATCTTCTCGCTAGAAAGCTGCGAACTTTTTCAGGTTTGAACAACAACTTGTTTCCTTTGACTTACATGGCATATGGCCTGTCTCTGGTCCCTGTCAATGTTAAGGATATGTATGACTTTTTACACTCATCCAAATAACTCCGTAAAATTTCCCTTTTGTAAGGTCAGTTGTTTAGCATCGTCTTTTCATTTGAAACTCCGATCTCCTTTTGTCACATACTGTGATACATTCATTTAAACTGCAAGTGAGTCCTAACTGACTAACTACTGACCCTCCAGAAGGTTTTCTGAGTCTGAAAATTGCACAGGAGGAGATTGCTCATCTGTATCCAACAGAGCACCTGGTGGATTTGAACTGAATGCTTGTAGATTGTCAACTCAACTTCTTAACACTAAATTACTAGTTGTTGTTAAGTGCCATCAAGTCACAGGTGACTCATAGCGACCCTATGAAGGAGAGTCCTCAATGCTTGGGTGCCTTTCATCTTCTCTCCAGGTTCATAGGGTTTCCAGAGGGAAGCTATTATGGAAGTGGATGCTGCTTCTCCTTCCAAGCTTGTTTTAATCGAAGTTACTAGAGCCTCCTCATTTGCTATTTTAGGAATGAATAAAGATAAATAAATATTGGAGTTCTGAAGGGAGAATAGAATCGAGTTTGTATAAAACATTTATATCTTGTTAATACTTGTAGGGAGAGAGCAGATTGTACTTGTCTTTAAAATACTTGCAGAAATGGCTTCCAGACTGGCTGAAGTGAATTTTTTTGAAAAACAATGTTGAAAAGTGTATTTTGATTAAGCTCCAGAGAAGAATCTCAAATAGTCAAGCTACAACTGATCTGTAGATGAGACTTTGGATTCTGGCCCTCCTTCAAGTAATCAGGATTTCTTAAAGGTTAAAGTAAAGAAAACAATAACAACAACAAAAGAATCACCACCAAACAACTCAGTATGTAGTACACTAAATTATTCAATCTAAAATAATTATTAAGGAGGTAAGTATAAATAAAATTCAGTAGAGAAATGGATACTTAGCCTTTACATTTAATAGCCAATCTTCCAAATGTAACATTTGGGCATATTAAGTCATTTTACTACATATCCTGATGTTGCTTATATTCAAAGTAGTGGAGGGGAAAAAATATATATATTCTTAATTTTGGGGAAAACTCTACTCAAAAATACATCTGCATTTATTACCCTGCGGTGTATTTCCCCTGGCATAGTATCCAAAATACTATTCACAGAGGAAGTTGTTTCACACTAATTTGAGCACCTGGAGCATAATGAGAAATATAAGTACAATTCAAAGGATTCTTTTTAGTGCCTGTGAAATTGATTCGGAAGGAATGCTTAATTTGAACACTTGGGATGCATCCTATCTGCAAGCAAATCACTTCCTTGGAACCTGCTGTTGGTGAGGCATGAGGAAGTTTCCAAAAGGAAAGTTATTATCTCCTGGGATCTGAAAAGGGATTGGGGTAGTTTGAAGACTTTATTTGTTAATTGACACAGTTATCTTTCAAGCACGTAAACTGGCCAAATTTCCTTCCCAAAGCCCTTTAGATTTCTTTCAGTAAAAATTAGAAACACATTAGCACAAGCCGTGGAGAGCTCTGGTGGCTTAATGGAAAGGAGTTGTGCTACCAATCATAAAGCAGGAATTTCAAGTTCACCAGTTGCTTTGTAGGAGAAAGATGAGAGATCTCCTCCTGTATAATTTACTGCCTCTGAAAACCCGGTGGAGGGTCAGCTATTATTTGACCCAAGCTTTCTGGTACATAATGAGAAGTATGGTCCACAAATGTGTTCATTATTTGGCCAATGCTTTTTTCCTACCATTTTCTGTCTCCAATTTCTGGCATTTTTTTCTGATTAAAGTCTAGTAATAGGGAATTTAAGGGAAAAAGAGAATATTTCATAGTCTAACACTCTTGAAACAAAATGCACTCTCTGGGTGCTTTACATTATAGATTATTAGATTATTCTGTATCCTTTGAATCATGACTTGTTTTTGTTGAATATCTTAGAAAATGTACATTTTCTCCATCTAATACTTGCTGTATGGGAGCTTGGGTGGTCTAGTGGTAAAGAGTTATATTGTCAATCCAAAAGTGGGCAGTTGAACACACCACGTGCTCTGTGGTTGAAAGATGGGCTATCTTCTCCTTGTAATTAATCGTCTCTGAAAACCAGCTGAAGGGTCAGCTATGAGTTGCTTCTGACTCAATTCTGCAATGACACAGTGACTACAATGGACTCAAGTATAGCAGAGTTGATGAGGATGGCCCATAATTGGGCAGGGTTCAGATTTATAGTTCATGGAGTCTCCTTGAGCCATTGTTGACCCAACGACACCTATTAGGAGCTGAGCTGCTATCCGAAAAGTCAACTTTCTCCAGCGGCTTGAATTCACCAGCATCTCTGAGGACAAAAGATAGGCAATTTTCCTCTTATGTTGTTTACAAGCCTCAGAAAAGGGAAATGTCAGCTAGAAGTTGGTTTCATCAATGACAATCAGAGAGAGGAAATATTAATATGATCAAATGATCAAATAAAATGTGTGTGGTGGTAGTAGAGGTGTGGGGGTAAAAGAGCTAATAAGATATATTTATATATATATATATATATATACACACACATATACATATATATATTTATGTATGTATGTATGTACTTATTTATTTAAAAAATTCTATTCCTTTTACAATTTCCTAGGTTTTGCACTTAGATACAAAGAACTACTACTTAAAATTGCTTGAAAACAGTCAAAAATAGATTTTAGAGACCTCTACTGAATTGATGCCTTTGAGCTGTGGTGTTAGGGAAGAATATTGAATATACCATGGGTTGCTAAGAAAACAAACAGGTAAGACATGGAGAGGGTTAAACAGGGCTGCTCCTTGGAGGCAAGGATTCTGAAGCTTCGTCTGACATACTTAGAACATGTTTCCAGGAGGGACCAGTCCTTGGAGAAGGACGTCATGTTTGGGAGGTTGGATGGACAGCACAGGAGAGGAAGACCGTTATGAGGTGGATTGATTCAGTGACTGGGGAAATCGAGGTGGGTGTTTCGGAGACAGTGAGATTGGCACAGGACAGAGTGGAGTTTAGGGCTGTTGTACATAGTGTCGCTATGAGTCATGGACAACTCGATGGCACATAAAAAAAAAAAAAGAACAATAACAGCTTTTAAAGGGAGCTCTGATAGCCTAGTGGCAAGAAGCTGGGCTTCCATTCCAAAGCCACACATTTTGTTTACCAGCTGTTCCACGGAAGAACGATGGACAATCTCCATGGTATTAACTGCCTCTGAAAACCCGCTGGAGGGTCAGCTATGGGTTGGTTCTGACTCTATAGTACACAACAATAACAACTGCTTTTAAACAAGCATGAACAATAAGAATGCTGTCTTTTCAATGTATTTAATAAGAAAGAGGGCTAATAGCAACCACTCCCTTTCCCCTCCAACTATTCTAGGTGCTGCATAGCTAACTCCTTTCTTGGAAAGAACATTGTGCAAGAATAACTCAGAAGGAAATCTGTATAATAATCACCTTCGTATTATTAAATTTAAAACGATGCAATATTTTACAGACTAAATGCCATATCATTCTCAGTGTTCAGTAAGCAGGGTCATTGAGAAATGTGAGAGATTGAACTTGAGATATACAATCAATATGTTTGGAAAGAAGGCAAACAGTTTTACTCAAAACAAACAAAAAGGGAAACCCATGTTATGAGTTAAAGAGTTTTATTTTAGTTCTTAGGAATATGTACTTTTCTTCCATATTATTTGTTGATTCAGTAAAAAACCCTTAATATATATTATTTAGTTATGCACAGCAGCAATGAGTAAAATATATTTTTATGTAATAAAGGAAATGGCAAAAAATAAGGCCTCAGGAATAGATCGTATAGCAATTGGCATATTTCAGCTAACAGATACTGCCCTGGAGATGCTCACCAAGTTGTGTCAAGAAATCTGGAGAACAACCACTTGGCCAACTGACTGGAAGAGATCTATATTTGTTCCCATTCCAAAGAAGGGTGACCCAACAGAGTGTGGAAACTACAGAAAAATATCATTGATTTCACATGTAAGCAAGATTCTACTGAAGATTATCCAAAAACGACTGGAACAGTACATCAGCAGAGAACTGCCAGAAGTCCAGGCTGGGTTTAGAAGGGGTTGTGGTAGTAGGGATATTGTAGCTGATGTTAGATGGATCTTAGCTGAAAGCAGGGAATACCAGAAGGATGTCTATCTGTGTTTCATTGATTATGCAAAGACCTTTGACTGCGTGGATCATAACAAACTGTGGCTGACTATGAGAAGAATGGGAATCCCAGAACATTTAATTGTGCTAATGCGAAACCTATACTTGGACCAAGAGGCAGTTGCCAGAACACAGCAGGGTAACACTGCATGGTTCAAAATTGGGAAGGGTGTACGCCAGGGATGTGTCCTATCTCCATACCTTTTCTACCTGTATGCAGAGCAGATTATCGGAGAGGCTGGGCTCTCTGAGGAGAATTGTGGTGTCAGGATTGGTGGAAGATCTATTAACAATCTGCGTTGTGCAGATGACACAACCCTGTTTGCTGAAACTAAGGAGGACCTCATGCACTTGCTGCGAAGGGTCAAGGACTGCAGGCTTCAGTATAGACTGAGGCTCAATGTCAAGAAGACAAAGATTCTTACCACTGGACCAATTGGCAGTATCAGGACGGATGGCGAAGAGATTGAGATTGTTCACAGCTTCAGTTTTCTCGGCTCCACAGTCAACACTCTTGGCACCAGCAGCCAGGAAATAAAAAAATGTATTGCAATGGGAAAGTCTGTTGTTAGGGACCTCTCTAAAGTACTCAAGAGCAACGGTGTGTCTCTGGAGACTAAGGTGTGCCTGATACAGGCCATGGTCTTTACAATCACTTGTTATGCACCAGAGTTGGTCAATGACAGAAGGAGAATTGATGCCTTTGAGCTGTGGTGCTGGAGAAGAGTATTGAATGTACCATAGACTGTCAAGAAAATGAACAGAATTCATCCTGAAGATGCTTAAACCAGGCTTCTCCTTGAAGGCAAGGATTCTGGGGCTTTGTCAGACCTACTTTGGACATGTTGTAAGGAGGGACAGGTCCTTGGAGAGGGACATCATGCTTGGGAGGGTGGAGGGACAGCGCAGGAGGGGAAGACCCTCTGTGGGTAGGATTGATTCAGTGACTGGGGTAATCGAGGTGGGTGTGTCGGAGACAGTGAGATTGGCACAGGTAGAGCAGGGTTTAGGGCTGTTATGCATAGGGTTGCTATGAGTCGCAAGAGACTCGATGCATGTAACAACAATAACAACAATAGTTATTGACTTTTAATATCTACCATTGAAACTATACTAGCCTACATGATGTTCTAAGACATAAATTTAATGCTGAAGAAATATCAATCTCCAGTTTAAAATAAATAATAACTTACTAAACTATATTTGTTGTTGGAGGAGTTAAGCAAACTCAGCTTCAAAGGCTGAGTGTACCTATCATTCTGATAAGTTTGACTCTTCATTTGACTCTTCATATAGAATAAGTAACAATTCCTTTTTAAATAAATATAAGTAAAGTTATGCTATTAATATATTAGTACCACTAGCTGAAGAACTAGACAAATATTTAAATTTTGCTTGCTATATGTTGGAGCCAAGAGCTGTTTCAAACAGACTATCAAGTTTCTCTACTAAAAAAATTTAGTGTTTCATATAAATTATACAAAGCTTTTAGAAATTCATGTTAAAAAAGTTGAAATACCGGATATAGTTATGTCATTTCATTAAATAAATTTTAAAAATTTATTACTGTTGATAAAATATTTTTGTGACAAAAAAAATAGATTTGGACAGATCTTAATGTCATGATTTGAAATTCTCTTTCTAAATTAAGGAATCAGTGAATAGAATGTTCTTGAAATTAAATAATTACTCAGAATTTCTTGCTCTTGCCTTGTGGGTTTGTTTTCATTTTTGTTTTTTGTTGTTGTTTTTTTTGTTTGTTTGTTTGTTTTGTGGTTGACATCTAAAAAGCAGCTCTATGAGAGAGACATTAAAAACTATTTCTCTTGTATGATTTACAGCTTTGGAAACACAATAAAGTTTCAGATATGAGTCAGCATTGAGTTTTTTAGATATAAATAGATAGATAGATAATAGTTTTCCTGTAGCTCAGTTAATGGGAATTTTAATTGTTTTCACCTTTTGGCTGTTAATTGAACATTAGTGTATATTATTTTGTCTGCTCATTTATGTTGGTGCTTTTGCTTTTAATCACACTTATTTTTACTCTTCTGGGCTCCTCAAATTTCCGTATAAATTTAATAATCTGCTTGTCAATTTCTACCGAGCAGCAAGCTGGGATACCGATTGGTATCATGTTTCTATAGATGAATTTGAGAAATTTATCAATTATTCTGAGAATTCTGTAGAACTTTTGTACAAACTTAATGGTTTCAAATAACAAACATTTAGTTTTTCATTATGGGTGGCCAAAAGTCCAAAATCAAGATGGTAGCTGTTTTTAGCTTCTAGAGTTTGGTTCTTGCTGCTTCTAGTTTCTGGTAGTTGTAGGCATTCCTTGACTTCTAGATTCTCATTACAATCTCTGTCTCCGTGTTAATATTACCTTCTCCTTACTAGATGTGTGTCTTTCTTTTGTATTTTGCTTATGAGGTTGGATGTCACTATAGTTATTGACCATCCAATAGTGCAGGAATTTCTACATTTCAATTACTTAATGATACCTCAATAGACCTTTTTCTTCTTCCTCTTTTTCTTCTCCTCCTCCATTTATCACAATGTGTTTTATAATTACTCTTGCAATTTCTTTTTATGTGCACTGACACTTTAGGAATGTATTTTTAAATTTCTTTATCTCTGTGAACTAGATCTTCTTCCACAGATCAAATTCAATTAAGCATTTGTAGTGGATTTTTTCATTTAAGTTAATGTATTATTCAACTCCAGATTTTTTCATTTGATTATTTTTTATTATTTCCATGTCTTTACTAATATTCTTTTTGTGATATGCATTGCAATCCTCTCTTTGTTTTCTGAAATATATAGTTTCTGGAGCGTATTTGCAATGGCTGCCTGAATGGAGCCTGTGTTTATTCAACCTGACATCTAATCTCTCAGGGACAGTTTCTATTATCTGTTATCTTCCTGTGTGTGGGTTACATTTTTCTGTCTCTTTGCATGCCTCTTATTTTTTTGTCATTAAAAATAAGATTTTTAATTAAGAACTCAGGGTAATTTTTCTCTCCTTCAGGGAGTGTTAGTGTTGGGGTTTTTTTGTGTCTTTAACAACTTAACAGACATTGCTCAGGAGGGCTCTGCCTTGGGAGTGTGCCCCGTAATCTTTGAAGTGTATCAGTCATAGTTCTCCAGAGAAGGAGACCAATAGGATAAATAGAGTGGTCAGTAGGCATATAGATTTTCAAAGAATTGGTTTATAGGTCTGTGGGAGCAAGTAACTTGGAAATTTGTAGGACAGCCATGCTGAGAGATTAGTATAAAGGAGAAATTTCAAACGTCTTTTTCCCCCATGCAAATTGAAATAATTTGATTAATCTGAAATCTGTTGCATATATATGTCAGAACCCAAAATGTCAGGGATTCAAATCTACTCTTTACTTTGTGAGAGAAAGATGAGCAGTCCCCTCTGTTTTACAGTCTCTGTCACTTGATGAAAGCGTCACAGTGGAAGCAATTTGATGGTAATGACTTTTTAGGTATACTCAAAACATTTATAACCAATGTATTTCTACTGCTTTAATCCATGTGCCTTCTTATTTCAAACAAGAACTAATCAATTATTTTATGATACTCTCTTTGCTTCTTGCCCCATTTCTGTTCTTGCTGCAGACCAACTTTCTGAAATGGTCATATTGTACATATGTGAGCATATGGTTTGCTATTCAGATGTTTCCCTATTGTCACATAAATAAGGTGAACCTTCATTGAAGACCTGAGTGGGTTTTCCATAATGATGTTTATAAGTTAGGTATAATTTGCCAAAGCAATCTTGCGTATGGAATTTTTTTCCCTAGGTAGCAAAATTACATTTTAATATGGCTTGAGGTTCAATGTCAAGAAGACAAAGATTCTCACCACTGGGCCAATTAGAAGCATCAGAATAGATGGTAAAGAGATTGAGATTGAGATTGTTCACAACTTTAGTTATCTTGGCTCCACAGTCAACACTCTTGGCACCAGTAGCCAGGAAATTAAAAGGTGCATTATCATGGGAAAGTCTGCTATTAGGGACCTCTCCAAAGTACTGAAGAGCAATGGTGTCCCTCTGGAGACTAAGGTGCATCTGATACAGGTCATGGTCTTCGCGATCACTTGTTATGCATCAGAGAGTTGGACAATGACCAAGGAGGATATAAAGAGAATTGATGCCTTTGAGCTGTGGTGCTGGAGAAGAGTATTGAGAGTACCATGGACTGCTAGGAAAACAAACAGATTAATCCTGGAAAGGGTTAAACCGAGTGGCCCTTTGGAGGCAAGGATTCTGAGGCTCCATCTAACATACTTTGGACATTTTGTAAAGAGTGACTATTCCTTGGAGAAGGACATCATGCTGAGGAGGGTGGAGGGACAGCGCAAGAGGGGAAGGCCCTCTATGAAGTGGATAGATTCGGTGGCTGGGGTTATCGGGATGGGAGTGTCAGAGACAGTGTGATTGGAACAAGACAGAGCAGAGTTTAGGGCTGTTGTGCACAGGGTTGCTATGAGTCACAAGCGACTCGATGGCACATAACAATAACAACAACATGCTGCAAAATTTAGGCAGGATTTTTACAGTGCAGTCTTAAAACAGAATTTCTTCTTCCATGAAGAAATTTGGTTTTGCTTTTAAGGCCTTCAATCAATTGCAGAAAATCTAGCCATATTATTGAGGATATATTTTCTCACTTAAAGCCAATGGAGTATAAACATTTGATGTTGTTTTTCAGTTCCTTCAAGATGATGCCAACTCATAGTGACCCCCATTGAAACAGAATGGAACACAGCCTCGTGGTCTCCCTTCCACACAATTTCTGTACCGTAGGCCCTGTGCTATCATCATCCATATTATTAAAGGGCTTCCTCTTTCACTGACCTTCCACGTTACCAAACATATCTTTCTCTAGGGATTTATTCTTCTTCATAACCTGCCCAAAGTAGGTAAGTAAAGTCTTACCACTCTCGCTTCTAAGGTTCATTCTGGCTGATATTCTTCCAAAACATATTTGTTTGTTCTTTTCTAAGTCATTCAGTATCCTTCACCAGCTAATCTATGAAATCGCTTCACAACATAGCTAAATTCATCTTTGACTTACAACCTAGGAAATCTGATAGAGGTCCACTATGAGTCAGACTTGATGGCAATGAGTTTTGGTTTTTTAGAGTGTCTATAAATAGAAATGTATTATTTCAGCAATAGTCTAGACAGTAAAAACCCCTCTGTGAAGGTGTTAAATAGCTAAGAGTTTTTACTGCTAATGAAGAAGTCAGCAGTTTGAACCCAAAAAAAGACTCCACAGAAGTCTTGATTTTCTACTCACATAAAGACTAAGAAACTCTTTGGAGCACCTCTATCTTATGAGTAGGAATCTATCAGAGGGCACACAACAATACAACCTAAGCAAGCAGTTCCCAGAATTGCTAAGAAAATGGTCAGATGTTCAGGGCCACCTAGATGTCTTTTTAAGAAAGCCATTAAGTATCTACTTCCAAAAATAAAACATTGGGAACCAAATGGAGAATTGTTCTACTTTGACACATATGTGGTCACTATCAATTTAAATCAACTCAGCACCACTGATAAACAAAAAAACAGCAGATACAAGTTGGCACGTAAAACTAGTCATTCGGATTTTAATAAGACTCTTTAAGACTATTTCTCTAATCACAATCAACTCAATTGTTTTCAACAATGCCCTGGGGTATAACTTGCTCTACAACTTGTTCAAATATATTCAAGCTCTTTTGCAGGAGGAGATTTTGAGCTGGGGTGCTCTATTAGCATAGTCCTTAGGGAGCGGGAGCTAATGCAAAGCTCATGTCTCTCCAGTGGTGTGAAACCACCAGTAACTCTGTGGGAGAAAGAGGAACAATCTCCTCCTGCATAAGTTACAGCATCAGAAACCCTCTAGGGTGTGAATGATGAATCAGATCCCACTGTACAGCAATGTGAGAGAGAAAAAGGTAGAGAGATTTGGGGGATTAATGGTTAAGAAGAGTTCGCTGCAGTGTTGATAATTACAAATTAACTATGGAACAGAGATTTGAAGAGAGCTGAAGAAAAAAATTTAGGTCAATAAAAATAACAGAGTGACATTCAAAAATTAATTTATAATAAAATCAATATATGTAATTTCTCTTTATCACGTTGGAGAGATTCTTAACAGCAGATATTCCCAATGCTACATTTCTTTTTTTTGTTTTTGTTTTTTAAATTGACTGCCAGGGACCTCTCCAGATTACCGAAGGGCAACGACCAGTCTGGAGACTAAGGTGCATCTGATCCAGGCCATTGTCTTCACAATTACTTGCTATGAGTCAGACAGCTGGAAAATGACTAGGGATGAAAGAAAGAGAAATGAGGCCCTTGAGCCTTGTGCTGAGGAAGACTGTTAAATAGACAATGGACCTCCAGGATAACAAACAGGTGCATCCTAAAGAGAATGAATGAGTGGAATTCAAGTTTTCTGTAAACTTTGGTTAAAATTGCAGTAAGCCAAACAAACAAATAAAAAAACCCATATGTAGTTCATCACATGTTCACTACTCTGTTGTCAAGAGCCTTTTAAAATATGTGATGAAGTCCCTTTAAAGGCTAAGTTGTAGCTGGCCAACCCATAGAAATCTTCAATTATTTCGTATTTATATCTAGAGTTGCTATAATCAAGGATGCTTTGGGCAGAATATTAAATGATCCAGGAAGTATTAAAAGAAGATGGAAGGAATATACTGAGTCATTGTACCGAAAGGAATTGGCAGATACAGAAGAATTTAATGAAATAACATATGAACAAGAGCCTATGGTGTTGAAGGAAGAAGTTCAAACTGCTTTGAAGGAAATAGCAAAAAATAAGGCCCCAAGAATAGATGGTATACCAATTGAAGTATTTCAGATAACAGATGTTGCCCTGGATGTGCTCACCAAGTTGTGCCAAGAAATCTGGAGAACATCCACTTGGCCAACTGACCGGAAGAGATCTATATTTGTTCCCATTCCAAAGAAAGGAGACCCAACTGAGTGTGCAAACTACAGAACATTATCATTGATTTCACATGCAAGCAAGATTCTACTGAAGATTATCCAAAAACAATTAGAACAGCACATCAGCAGAGAATTGCCGGAAGTCCAGGCTGGGTTTAGAAGGGTTCGTGGTGCTAGGGATATTGTTGCTGATGTCAGATGGATCTTGGCTGAAAGCAGAGAATACTAGAAGAATGTCTATCTGTGTTTCATTGATTATGCAAAGACCTTTGACTGTGTGGATCATAACAAACTGTGGCTGACTCTGAGAAGAATGTGAATCCCAGAACATTTAACTGTGCTAATGCGAAACCTATAATTGGACCAAGAGGCAGTAGTCAGAACAGAGCAGGGTAACACTGCATGGTTCAAAATTGGGAAGGGTGTACGCCAGGGATGCATCCTGTCTCCATACCTTTTCAACATGTATGCAGAGCAGATTATCCGGGAGGCTGGGCTCTATGAGGAGAATTGTGGCATCAGGATTGGTGGAAGGTCTATTAACAATCTGCGTTATGCAGATGACACAACCCTGCTTGCTGAAACTGAGGAGGACCTCATGCACTTGCTGCGAAGGGTCAAGGACTGCAGCCTTCAGTATGGACTGAGGCTCAATGTCAAGAAGACAAAGATTCTCGCCACTGGATCAATTGGCAGCGTCAGGATGGATGGCGAAGGGATTGAGATTGTTCACAGCTTCAGTTTTCTCGGCTCCACAGTCAACACTCTTGGCACCAGCAGTCAGGAAATCAAAAAGCGTATCACGATGGGAAAGTCTGCTGTTAGGGACCTCTCTAAAGTACTCAGGAGCAACCGTGTCTCTCTGGAGACTAAGGTTCGCCTGATACAGGCCATGGTCTTTGCAATCGCTTGTTATGTATCAGAGAGTTGGACACTGACTAGGGAGGACAGAAGGAGAGTGGATGCTTTTGAGCTGTGGTGCTGGAGAAGAGTACTGAATGTACCATGGACTGCCAGGAAAACAAACAGATTTATCTTGGAGAGGATTAAACCAAGCTACTCCTTGGAGGCAAGGATTCTGGGGCTTCGTCTGACATACTTTGGACATGTTGCCAGGAGGGACGGGTCCTTGGAGAGGGACATCATGCTTGGGAGGGTGGAGGGACAGCGCAGGAGGGGAAGACCTTCTATGAGATGGATTTATTCGGTGACTGGGGTAATTGGGATAGGTGTGTCAGAGGCAGTGCGGTTGGTGCAGGATAGAGCAGGGTTTAGGGCTGTTGTGCATAGGGTCGCTATGAGTCGCAAACGACTCGACGGCACATAACAACAAACAACAACATATTAAATAGTAGTTAAATAATCGATCAGTAAGGTCAAAGGATAATTGATGATTTTAAACTAAGGTATTGAGGAATATTGAGTGTACAATGAGTCATCAAAAGAACACATGAATTTCTCTTATAATTAAGTGCTCCATAAAGGCAAAAATGGTGAGACTTATTCTGTAATATTTGGGCATTTTATCAAGAAAGGAAAGTGCCAAAAGAACATTACACTTGGAAAACCAGTGGGTTAGAGAGAAAAAAAATAGGAAGACTTTCAATTCAACAGATTGACATATTGACTTCAACAGTGGACTTAATTAAGCACAGAAGAGAATGTGAGTATGGCACAAGATTGAGCAGGTGTCATTCTCCTTTACATAATGTCACTATGATTTGAAGGTTTGGTTTGTGGGGGGTTTTTTATTTTATTAATTTTAATGAACATTTACAGAGATTTTGGATTTCCATTCATTTGCTGTTTCATTTTTCTCCCTGCCCAGCCCTCCCCCCAAGTTGACTTTTCTCCTTGAAAAGTAAAAGAAAAATTCCTTCATTGGTATATAATCCCTCCCCCGCCACACACCAAGTACACTCCACTACGCAACCTTCATTCTAGACTCTTGTCGTAACCATAATACCCAATCATATATCGCTTTTAAACTGTTCTCTTCCTCATCTGTTTCAATGCAGTATACATAGTTTTTCCAATTTTTCTCAGTCTTACCCCGACCCTGATGTCAGTCCCTTTCTACAACAGTGATACTATGCTGTATTTGTCTTTTTATGATTGAAATATTTCACTCAGCATAATGTTCTTCAAGGTCACCCATTTTGAATAATATTGCATGAACTCTTTGTTTTTCAATGCAGTGTAGTATTCCATTGTGTGGATAAACCACAGCTTCTCTAGCCATTCAACTTGCAGATTTTTAAAGGATACCTAAAGCAATGATACCAGTCAAAAGACTACGGTGCACCTAATCCAGGCTATGGTCTTGACAGTTGCTATACCTCAGAGAACTGGACAATGACTAAGGAATGACAGGTAGAATTGATGCCTTTGAATTGTGGTGCTGGATAAGAGTCTTGAACATACATGGACTGCTAAGAAAACAAACAGGTCTGTCTTGGAGAGGGTGAAACTATGGCTCTCCTTGGAGACTAGGATTTTGAAGCTCTGTCTCACATATTTTGGGCACATGGCAAGGAGAGACTAGTTCTTAGAAAAGGACATCATGCTTGGAAGGGTGGAGGGACAGCTCAGGAGAGGAAGATCCCAGATGAGTTTGATTGACACAGTAACTGGGACAATGGGGGTTGTTGTGTCAGAATTAGTGAGACTGGTTCAGCACAAATCAGGCTTCAGAGCTGCTGTACATAGGGTTACTATCGGTTCAAGGTGACTTGATGGCACACAACAGGAACAATAGCACAAAAAAGGATTTTCCCCTTTGTAGCTCTTCATTCACAGAGAAATCACTTTATTTGTAGATGGATAACATTATCATTAAAAAATTTATTGTGATTTTAATGAAAGTTTACAAAGAAATATTTGTTCATGAATTCATTTATACAGATTTCCCTCACTCCTCCTATAATTCAATTTGTAATGCATGTCCTGTTCCAAAACAATTGTCCTACCCATGTCTAATCCTCCATCCCTTTCAGATTGACCTTCCCTCCACCGATTCCATTGTATTTCATTATTTACCATTTCTTTACTTGTTTTCCACCTATTCCATTGTATTTCATTATCTACCATTTCTTCCCTTGTTTTCCCGTATTTTTTTATAAAAATATAAACTTTTAATTGACACTTGAACCATTCTTTGAGCTACCATCCCCACATACTGGAAACACTTCTGTCTTGGAATCCTAAAACCTCAAAGGTAGTGGCAGTTCACAAGTCATTTTCCCAATGTCATTATAATTAAATGAAAAAGAAGAAAGATTCTTGAGTCTGATTAGTATCCCTAAATCAACAGAGAGACTGAATTAAATGATATTCTGGA
The DNA here is from genome assembly GCF_000299155.1 of Elephantulus edwardii. Classification (NCBI taxonomy): domain Eukaryota; kingdom Metazoa; phylum Chordata; class Mammalia; order Macroscelidea; family Macroscelididae; genus Elephantulus; species Elephantulus edwardii. Next base: position 1,688,734 of record NW_006399920.1, on the reverse strand, counting down.
AGAAGAAACCATTTGTTACATGCAAATCTATATTATATCTCTTCAAAATTCAACTCAGCCTAGCCTTTTCTCCTTTTGACATTTCCCCCTAGTTCCTAAAACATTGTGGGTCACCACATCCACAGAATTTTAAGTGACTCAACTGAGTCAATTAAAATTGAAATAAAAATTTATCTAAGATTTATCTAAACCTTTGCTAAAAATTCTCTAGTATCCAGACAATTGAGAAGTAAAAGTACTTGGTATGACCGTAATTCTCCACCAAACTTATTCCCTTAAAAACCCCCACAATTATAAGTAAAGTCCATGAATCAAGTTGCAATGAGCATTGGACCCAATGATTGGCAAAAATACATGCAGGAGCATGTGAGGTAACATGTCCAACTGTGTAGCTATTTGAATGGAGCTATGGAAATTATTAATTAGGACAGCTCCCCTTTATAAAGTGGGCAGAAGTCAGAACCAACCACCCTCACATTGCATCTGCTCCTTTTGCGGTTCCAAAAACCAGATTGTTATGCAAAATATCATTATATGAGGCACAGAATAGGAGCACAGCCCAGATATAGACCCTCAAAATTATTATGTTCTTGGCACCACTATAATTTGGATCTCAAGACCCTATTGACTTGAAGACAGCTGTCCCTTGAATAGACCAGGGACCTGGCAGCTGGACTAAAGACACAGTTGGAGAGTTGGAGGTTGTAAATCAAACAATGGGAGTGAAGGTGAAGATTGTTATTGGGGGTCACTTTCTATGCCCGTTGATCTTTTTGGTAGCAGCAATGAAGTTAGTCATTGATCTATCTGTACCCCTTTGCCTCTGCAAAGACCACTTATTTTGGAAGAAGAGGAAGAGGTGGCAAGGAAATACTGTCTTTCAGTTGTGAATCCTGTCTTAAAAGGACCTGTTCTTTGGCATAATTGCTTTGTCGAATTCAGTTTTTTAGATATGTTTTCTTGATGGTAGAAGACACAAGAGAATGCTTATGTCACTTTACTAAATACTAACCAGTCTGGTGGGTACTGAACATGTGGAAAGGTAAAAGGACTGGAACAATGAGAAGAACTTTTTTCTGAAGAACCAGTGCAGGTGTTGACACACAAAATGCAAATAAACATTTAGTGTTTGAGTTATAAATGATGGTAAATGGATAATAAGCACAGCATGTAGGGCAAATGGGAATATGGTTGAAGAAGACATTTAAGACCATTTAAATGCTTACCTTTAAGTTCCCATGTTTAAGACAAAAAAACTTCAGAGACTTTTTTGAGATGATATTCATTGATAACGAAAAACAAAATTACTTTGTCTCCTGTAATTTCGTAGTGCTGAGATATTTTAAAAATCTGTTATTTTTGTCAATTTTCTTTTTACTGCACTTTAATTAAAACAAATCTTTAAGTAATCTCTAGAATAATAGAAGTCTATAGACTTAAATCTCTAGAATAGTAAAAATCATCATGGTCTTTATCCAAGCAGAAAATTTTCTCTTTCATGACTTGTATTTTCTGTTTGCTTAGTGGCTTATTTAGCATTTTAAAATCATGCAAAAGTATGCAGACACACCATCAATAAGCCCAGTGTCTCTAAATGTCAGACTGACCTGAGCTACTGAAATCTGAAAACTGGTTTTTGTATTGCCTTTTTAAAGCAATTTATGATTGTCACTCAAGAAAGCACTCATGCATATTTCACCACCAACTATATATATAGGGGCTTCATACCAATCTATCCATTACTGTTCAAGTCATTGCACAGTAAAGAGAATCAGTGAATGCCACCGAAGTCTATTCAAAGTGTCAACAAACATCTCACAGGAAAATACATCTAACAAATAGACAGCCTTATATTCTTCAATCCCAAGTACTTTGTGCACAATTGTCTGGTCGTTTTTAGCACACTAGTACCCCAAAGTGGTGATGCCTGTTCTCCTGATCTTGGGGAGTTAAGTCATAATGAAATACCTTGATTATATTTACCGTCGGCTCAAAGGAGAATCCACTGCCCATTTGATAATGATTATAGTAACTTTTAGGGAGCTCTAGGGAGGCCTAGAGGTAAGAAGCTGAGCTGTAGCTCTGAAGGTACACAGTTCAAATCTACCAGAAGCTTCACAGGAAAAGAGGGTACTTTCCTCTCTTATAATTTACTGCCTCTGAAAATCTGCTAGAGAGTCAGCTGTGGATCTGTTCAAACTCAACAATACACAACAACAGCAATTGTTCTTTCAGTCTTGACCACAAGCTTGTAAGCCTAGCAATCTCCTGTCCCTGTCAGTATCCAAGCATTCAGTATTAGGAAGTTGGATGGCTTTGAAGTACAAAAATAAGATGTATGAAATAAGCAAGAATTCTTTTAAGTTACATGTGTTTTATAGTTTTGAACTTTCATTTATAAATATTATAT
>NW_006399920.1:1673469-1686224 GCF_000299155.1 Elephantulus edwardii | reverse complement strand
ATTATATACTTAAAAAATATTGTATACTTAATACAATCATTCTAAATGGTACAAAGTTTAATGTCTCTTCTGAATCCTACCTGTTTTACACATAAGTTTTATTAAGGCTATTGAACTGAGAAGACATACCCAGTAGGAAACTATCCCAAGTCTCCTGGAAAAGATGTTTTGAAATATAGAGACAAGAGATGTCAGGTTTATTTCAAGGGCAGGGGGACAGAATCAGTATAGTAGAAAATATATAAGCATAGTATTGTTTTCATCCCATATATTTTTCGACAAGTAAGAGCCTGTGAAAATATGTCCAACTCATCAGTAAAGAGTAGTACAATGAACAATTGTACGAAGCTAATTTATTAAAAGTCTCAATGAAATGTCAGCATCAGAGGCTATATAAACATTCTCTCATTTGCAATGGCAGTAGGACAATTAGCAATATCACTAAAGACATCAATACTCTTCTCTGGAGTTCAATGGAGCAGGATCAAAGCTCACTTAGAGCAGTTGCCTTTAACTTTTGCAAAGCTTAGAGTAACTTGTCTGTCCTATTCCATGATTTCCTTTTCATTGTGTATTTACAAGGGAAATTCTTTCCTTCTGTATTATTTCCATGTGTCCTCAGTCCTTTTCATTGTTTATTCACAAGGGAAATTCTTTCCTTCTGTGTTATTTCCATGTGTCCTCAGTTGGGAGGGGTTTGTTGTTGTTTGTTTTTTGTTTTTTTTCATTATACTATAATTTTTCTTTTGTATTCACCAAGGCCTTGTGATACCACAAACTCAGGTATTCTACAGAAAGATTCACATGGTAAGGGACAAATATTTCTGGTTAAACAATAAATGAATGAAATCAAAAGTCATGTGAGCTTCCCTGTAGATCTTCTTCAAGTCCAACACTGAGATGACTACAACCCTGTGTGACATCTTCATTACAGCCTCATGAGAAATCTGAACTATTAAAGTGCACCCAAATTCCTGATAAACAGAAATTGGGAGAAACAAAATATAGCAACATTGTTGTTTGAAGCTTTTAAGATTTTAAATAATTAGATTGCAAAAGATGATTAATATGTGTGGTTTAAAAAGCTTTATTAAAGTTTTTTATAGTTTTTATATATGCAAATTTGGATACAGTCTTCAAAATAAATTTAGATCTAGGATTGGAAAAATTCATCACTTTCTCTTTTGGATGGACTCTATCTGAAATAAAATTGACCTAAATAAAGAATAAACTCCAGAGAAATAAAGTTTCTTTGGAAAGGTAAAAAAAAAAAAAAGAATAAACTCCAGAAGTGAATATTTATACATCACTCTATGTTGGATGTCATGGGTTCAGGAATAGTTTGGAATTCTGTTATGTAAAGCACTTCATTGCTTTGATAATATTGGTTTAAGCTGATGATAATGCACTTATTAAATAAAGGAATAAAGACTAATACTACACATTTCCAAATTTATTTAAACTATTTATTGTGCTGTCTTTTTCTTCTTATTTTCTCATCAAACATATTTTTCCATTTACTTTTCTGCTACTATTCAAAACTATACACACACACACACACACACACACACACACATTCTCATTGCTGTCCAGTGAGAATGGACTCATAACTGACTCTACAGTGAATTTTTGGAGGCTGTAAACAGTACTGGAGGAGCTTTTCAACCTTTCTTTTGAGAAACCACTGATGGATTCAATATGAAGTTCTGTGCCTTTTAGTTAGCAGCCATTGCGTTCTTGAATAGACAGGTAGGTAGCTAAAGATTGGACAAAGATATAAAAGGGGTCTCTATAGAAGCTCTAAGGATCTATTTCTTATGGAGTTGTGCTGTAACTCCTTTGGAGAAAGATAGATAATCTCTTGTGTCATTCCCAGCATCCCAAAACCTGTTAAAGGTTCAGCTATGAGTCCATTGACTGTTGGTGCAGTCAAGTGTCAATTTAGAGTCTTGCTTTCTTTTGCTGATTCTGTACCTGTACTTTCTCAAGTATAATGCTTTTTTTCTGAAGACTATTCCCTGATGATACTATATCCCAATTATGTGAGATGAGCTCTTACCATCTTTGCCTTTAAGGTGTACATCAGCTGCACTTCTTTCAAAACGGATTTGTTTGATCTTTTGGAAGTTCATAGTATATTCAATATTCTTCACCAACACTGCAATTCAGAAGCATCAATTATTCTTTGGACTTCCTTCTTCACTTCCCAACTTCCACATGTATATGAAATAACTGATGATATCACGCTCGGATCACACACACTTGACTCCTCAAAGCTTGGTCCTCACTCTTTTAGTGCTTGAAGAGTCCTAAATTGTTGTTGGAAGATCGCATGCTGCCTCCATGGGTGTTGATGTGAATCCAAGACAAAGAAATTATCGATAACTTCAATATTTTCTCTATCATGATATTGCCTATTGGGCCAGTTGTGAGGATTATGGTTTTCTTGATGTTGTGGTATAATTCATACTGAAGGCGATAGTGTTTGATCTTTTTCAATAAGTACTTAAGGTCTTCTCTACTTTCTGTTGAAACCTATCCACAATGAATTTCACAAATGGGTGATACTGCAAATATTTCAAATATCAGTGGCAGGTATTTGAAATAAATGTGTGCACACATACATATGTGTTGCTGCCAGTCCACCGGCAACTTAACAGCGATAACCTGATGGGAGTAAGCACGAAGGAGACACCACTCCAGGAGAGTATCAGAGAGTCAATCCAGCTCAATTTTATTAGCATAAGCACTGCACTTATATAAGCAGAAAGGCAGGATAGAGTGGGCTTACAGAAGTAGGACATGTGGATTGTTTAGGAGGACCTCAGCCTCATGTGGATCACTCCCGGTGTAACAGACGCCGCAGCTGTCTTTCCAGATGGCGAGCTTTCTTGAGCCGGTACAGACAAACACAAGGGAGCTTTCTCTACCCCGTGTTAAAGGCCGTTGGGAGGCTTGCACTTGTCTGGAGCTCCTGCTGCCCGTCCTGGCCAGAGGCCTTCCCTTCCTCCCCAACATTCCACAACACATATGGTGTTTTGGGATACTGTAGTAGATAAGGAGTTGTTTTGCCCAAAGACAAGCATTTCAAATTCACCAGTTTGACGTGCAGGTGGTATAGCACTGGTCTGTGCGTTGCTGTACAGAGGTAAGTCGTGGTTGCTGTGATGCTGAAGACTGTGACAGTGATGTGCCAATCGTGGTAATGGGTACCCATGGTGGACAGTGTTGGCTGGAGCTTCCCGACTAAAACAAGCCTGGAAGGAGGAGCGGCATCCACTTCCGAAATGGCTTGCCTCCGGAAAATCTATGTACGAATAGTGCTCAGGCTGTTCGTTCATAGGGTCGCTATGAGTCGCCTAAGACTCGAGAGCACCAAACAACAACAACATCTGAAGGAGAAAAATGGATAATTTCCTTTCATATGATTTACAGCCTCTGAAAGCTAGCTAGAAGGTAAGCTATGAGTTGGTTCCAATTTGATGGCAATGAGTTGAGAGTTGGGGACAAACAAATGGTATAATAGTCTCCAACTCTGATGATTTTTGAGAGAACAGAACACAAATATTGACTCATAAAAATCCTATGCACAACAAACCTGAACCTTTCCTATCCTGTACCATCCTCATTATCTCTGACACCCATGAGTCCATAGCTGTAGTCACTGTGTCAAGACTGACATTTCAACATATCAGCCTCTAAAGGTGGCGAGCAGTCATCTAGAAACTCATCTGGCTTCCCAACAACCTTAGGATGGGACATGTTGACCTTTGAAGCCAGTAGCCAGGAGCCAACTGCCTGTAACTCTGTTTCCCAATCATAAACCTGGTGACATCAGCCTCTGAAGAAGGCAACTAGCCGTCTCCAGTGTTAGAATTTTGCAACGCCTTTTCCCTGCAATGACCTCTGGAAATGCCCGCCTCTGAAAGCATTAGTCTCTATAGCCAAAACCCTGAAACACTATCTACCTGCTAACACCCTGGACCCCGCCTCCTCAAATATCTTCATCTTGAAGTTGGACTTACAGACCTGGAGTTTACTTCCCTATTTATATGAACATTTTTCATTTTAAAAAAACTGAAAACACTTCTTTTTTGGTCTTTCTTTTTCTTTCTTTCTGCCTCTCTCGCTCTCTCCTCTCTTGCCCTCTTCTCTTTCTTGCTCTCTCTCTCTCTACCCCTACCCTCCCCTCTTTCTGTCCCTCCTCCTCACCCCCCCTTCTAACTCTTTGTATTAACATGTATGTAAGCTCTGGTGGGCTGTTTCACGATGTGTTGCACTGCTAACACATGATCATCCTTGGATTGGCAGTGCAGCTCCTTACCATGAAGCCAACGGAGCTCCCATGATCTTCTAAATTATTTGCTATGCATCTGAAAACTGGGCAATGACGCAGGATGACAGAAGAAGAATCAATGCTTTTGAACTGTAGTGTTGGAGAAGAGTATTAAACATACCATGGACTGTCAAGAGAACAAATGACTCTGTCCTGGAGAGAGTGAAACCAGATTGCTTATTGAAAGCAATGATTTTGAAGCTCCTTCTCATATTCTTCTGACATGTTGCCAGGAGGGAACAGACCTTGGAAAAGAATATCATGCTTGAAAGGGTTACCACAGACAGGAAGACACTGTTTAAGATAGATTGACACAGTGACTGTGGCAATGAGGGCAGGTGTGTCAGAGATAGTGAAATTGACTTATGATAGGGTACGGTTCAGAGCTATAATTAATAGAATCGCTGAGTCAGAGTCAACTCGAGGCACATAACAAAAACATATTATGTATGGAGACCTCAATCCAGCAATAAAGTGTGGGGAAAACCAAATTAACTTAAGAAGCACATAGCAAAACTTTTCTAGGAAGCAACTCTTCGGACTATGGTTTATACTAGCTCTGCTGATCCATAGTTCAAAATTGAAAGTCAGCCTTTGAGAGCTTATATTCAGCCACTCGTTGTTAATGACCCCTGATGTAGCTATTGGACTTGGTTCTTTGAAGTTCTCATTGCCATTCTCATAGCTGTCAAAGCCAGTCAACTCAGTGGCTAGATGTATTAGACTCAGATCAAGAGAAGTCTACCGCCTAATGCTGAGGGACAGACACAACAAAAGTCTAATAATTGTATTTGTGCTCCCATGGAGAACCTTAAGTTTCTATTTTTATAAAGGGTTTGTATTCTAGACAGCTGAAATCTTAAATCTTTTATATCTGGTGCTACTATAACTGAGATACCACAAGTGAATTACTTTAACAAACAGAAATGTATTGTCTTATGGTTTTAGAAGTCTAGAAAGACAAATCTGAGTGCTCTCTGAAGGGGAAAACTTTTTCTTTGTCAGTAGTGGAAGAGGAACCTTGCTTTTATCGATATGATATTCATTGGAGATATCTGTGTGTCTTTGCCTTCCTCAGTGTCAAAGACCTTCTTCACTGAGAGACCCAAGCACAAAAAGATGCACTCTACCCCTGACGATTTGCTCCTGATGTAGTGAGCTCTTGCCTCTCAGCCCAATTTATTCTTTTCTTTCAAGTGAGAGATAAAGTATTACTAAAGTTATATCTTCTTTCTCTCTCTGGATTTTCCTTTTTTCTTGGTACTAAATTTCTCCTTAAATATTTGAAACAGAATGAGAGATAACAATTTCATTGTTTTCATTCTCTTCCCTCAATGCCAAGGGAAATAAGAGGATATCTTAGTGAGGACAGCAAATAAAATGACCTCTAGTACCAACCTTGCAGGAGAACGATGGATAATCAATCTTCTCCCATACAATAAACTGCCTCTGAAAACCCACCAGCTATGGGTCAGTTCCGACTCTATGATATACAGCAACAACAGTACCAATCTTACAAATTGCTGGATTTACCATTCCCAACCTCAACATTTCAAAGAAAATGTTGATATAACCTGTAAATAATATTAAGGTAGATAAAAGCAAAACATAACAAAATAAATAGCATTAGTGATGTATGCCTCTTTGACCTCACCCTTGAAGAAAGAGTTGTGATTTATAAACCTGACTTCAAACTGTTCTTTCCTCCTTTGTTGACAGTAACCTTGGTGACCTTTTTATTCCACTGGAATTCACTTTTATCTATTCAGGCTACAATCAGTGCCCATTGCCCGATACACTGGCTCATTTGTGTCTACCAACTCCTGGATGGTTCATGATTGGTTAGAACACCTACAATGGTCAATAGTGTATGTTAATATGGTCATGATCTTCAGTAGACTGTAACTGTTCTCCATAGTGTAAATTCTATTCCAAACAGATCTGTAAAGATACTATTTACCATATGTGATGAAGAGTGACTCTTCTCAAGGGTGTTTCTTGCATAATATATATGTTTGAAACCTCTGACAAAAGAGCTAGAGAACTTTTTTCACATCTACAGATGACTACCTACCTCAAGGCCTTCAGACATAATCCAGTAGCCTGCTAACCGTAATCATTGTGGACTCAACAATATCCAAAGTCAATCATGTTTTACCCTATTTCTCAAGACTGACATTTCAACATACGAGCCTCTGAAGGTGGCGAGCAGCCATCTAAAAAGTCACCTGGCTTCCCAACAATCCTCTGAAGCTAGTAGCCAGGAGTCTCCAAAGCCAACTGGCTGTACCGAACCATGAGCTTCCTAATCATGAACTTGAACTTGGTGACATCAGCCTCTAAAGAAGGCAACTAGTAGTCTCCAGTGTCAGAAATCTGCAACCTTGTTTCTCTGCAATGACCTCTGGAAATTTCAACCTCTGAAGGCATTAGTCTCCATAGCCAGAAGCCTCAGACACTATCTGTCTGCTAACAGGACGCTGCCTCCTCAAATATCTCCACCTTAATGTTGGTCTTACAGACCTGGAGTTTAACTCTACATTTACATGAACATATTTCTTTTTTAAAAAACCAGAAACACTCCTCTTCTCTCTCTCTCTCTCTCCCCCCCCCCGCCTCAACTTCCATCTTCTCTCACCCAGAATCTCCTTCTTTCCACCCCCCCATCCTCGTGTCCCCTAATTTCTAACCTGTGTATTAACATGCATGTAAGCTCTGGTGGCCTATTTCATAATGTGTTACACTGCTAACACATAGTATTGTATTTGAACACCTTTGGGTTGACAGTGCAGCTCCTTACCACAAAGCCGCCAGAGCTCCCTATATTTCAATAAAGGGATCATTTCTTTAATGTTTTTAATACAGTGAAATCTAAGACCACTGTGTCGAAAGAGAGGATAATTGTTAGAATTATGGGAGGATTTTCACTAACATTTCAGTGTGATTTTCCTCATAAGCATATATTTTCTTTGGTGAATCTAAAATTAAATAAAACAAACAAAAAAGATAAGATGGGATTAAAGAGGAGGAAGACAAACAAAATACAATGGATGAACTAACACAAATAGAAGCAATTTGTAGCAAGAAAGCAAAGTTGGAGGGGAAAATCAACAACATATCAAACAGTGCACAAAGTACAGGAAAAGTCCGAGTTTACTGTTTTATAAACTGTCTGATAACACACTTCCAAAAGTCCTGTGGTGAAAACATATTAAGGAAGTGTGATCTAGCTATATTACCACCAAAGCAGAAAAATAGGTCCTTGAGCACATCTTGAAAAAAGTGAAAATAAGAAAATTGATCCAAAGAATGAAGCCATGCCCACATAATAAATCAGTCTGGTATCTCTCCAATAGCAGCTACAGATTAAAATAACTCTATTAACAAATGAATGCAATTGGCAAAATTAATACATGTAATCTAAAAAAAAAACCCAAAAAAGATGAGACGACTATCTTCTTTTACGCATTTGTTATTGTTGTTGTTGTTGTTGTTATTGTCGAATTGGCATCAAATCATAATCAAACCTCTGGTGGATTTTTGAAAGCAATAAATCTCACGGGAGGAGATTTTCCAGCCTCCAATGGAGCAGATGGTGGATTTGAACTAACTAAATGACTCTAAGATTGCAGTGCAGATTCTTATCACTAGGTTGACACTGGTAAATTATGCTATTAATTAATTAATTAATTATTGTGATAATAAGAAAATATAATATTAGAAGGAGGAGTGGCATCCACTTCCTAAACAACATGTCTGTGGAAACTCTATGAACTTTGATAAATGACAATAGTTATAGAAAGGCTTCAGGTCTTTTGTAAGTAGGATCACTATGAATCATGCACAATGGCAATCATCAACAACAACAATCATGAGATTATATATTTATTAGTTTCTAAGAAATTAATTCTGAACATGATCTATGCATTAAGAAATCTTATAAATCCTCAGAGAAAAACGAAACACATAACTAATCAATTTAATGATAAAAATTAACTTGAAACACCCTCATTGTCTTCTCATTGGTTTCTACTCATAGGTGAGTCTCTCAGGCTGCACAGAGCATGAGAGGAAATGGTCCATATGTTGCTCATGGAGTTGGTGGATTTGAAGAGGAGTTTGGCCTTTGAGTTAGCAGCATAACCTCTATAGACTACGCCAGCAGAGGACTCTGCAAATAACATGAGTTAACAAAACCCAAAAACAAGAAGTCTGATTATTTGAATGCCTCGTGGTAAAAAACTGTACTGCAATTCAAAAGGAATGTACTTCTAATCTACCAACTGCTCTATGGCAGAAAGATGGGCAATCTCCTCTCATATGATCAAACTACCTCTGAAAACCTGCTAAAGGGTCAGCTATGAGTTGGTTCTGACCCCACGGTACTGAACAACAAGGTTTTCAAGCGTGAACTCTAATGGTGTAGTCCATAAAGCACTGAACGGCTAACCCAAAGGAGGCCTTTCTCTGGTGGTTTGAATACATCAGCTCTTCTGAGGGAGAAAAGTAATCACCTCCTGTCTAATTTTTTATTCTGTTTTCACTTACTTGTTAAATTGAAGTGAGTCATAGTTGACGCTTCAGCAGATTTTCAGGAGGCTGTAAATCAAACAAGAGGAAATTGTCCATTTTTCCTCTCTAAGAGCTGCTGGTGGATTTAAATTGACAAAGAGGCTTTGTCAGTTATCAACCTTTGTGTTATCGGTGAAGCTCCCAAGAAGAAAGTCATAAAAGTGTTGCTAGAATATTGAAGGACTTGACCAATGACATTGGGTGAGAACTACTCAATGGTAGGCGTTGTTGTTGTTGTTGTTATGTGCTATTGAGTTGTTTGGGACTCATAAGAATCCTATTTACAACAGCCCTGAACTCTATTTTGGACCAACTTCTTTGTTTCTGACACATCTACCCCCATTACTCCAGGCACTGAGTCAGTCCATCTCATTCAGTGTCTTCCCTTCTTGTGTTGTCCCTCTACCCTTCCAAACATGATATCCCTTTCCAAAGATTAATCCCTCATTGCAACATGCTCAAGAGTATGCCAGAAAAAGCTTCAAAATTCTTGCCTTCTTGGAGCAGCCTGGTTTCAGCCTCACCAGGAAAAACGTGTTTGTCCTTTTAACAGTCCAGTGTATATTCAATACTCTTCTCCAGCACCACAACTAAAAAGAATAGGTTCTTATTCTATCATCCTTAGTTATTGTCCTGCTCTCTGATGCAAGTTATTGTGAAGACCATGGCTTAGATCAGGTGCACCTTAGTCTTCAGACTAATATCATTGCTCTCCTGTACTCTGGAGAGGTCTTTGACAGCAGATTTTCACCGTGCAATTTTTCTGCTGGTACCAAAAGTATTGATAATGGAACCAAGCATGCTAATGCTGTTAACAATCTCAGTCTTTTCAATGTCTATCATGATGCTACCAATCAGTCCAATGATGAGAATCTTTATTTTCATGAGCTTTAATCCATATTGAAGGTTGCAGACCCTGACCTTCTGCAAGAAACGCTTCATGTCTTCTTTATTTTTGGCAAACGAAGTTGTGTCATCTATACAATGCAGGTTGTTAATGAATCTTCTTCCAATCCTGATGCCACATTCCTCCTTGTAGAGTCCAGCATCCTGAATGATCTGGTCTTCATATAGATTAAAAAGGTATGGAGATAGTATGCATCCCTTAGGTATACCTTTTCTGATTTTGAACCTTGCAGTGTTTCCTTTCTCTTTTCTGACAACTGCCTCTTGGTCTACAGATAGGTTTTGCATGAACACAATCAAGTGTTCTGGGATTTCCATTTTTCTCAGAGTAAGCCATCATTTGTTGTGATCCACATATTCAAATGTCTTGCATAGTCAGTAAAACACAGATATTCCTCTGGTATTCTCTGCTTTCAGCTAAAATCTATCTAACATTGACTATATTATCCCTAGTGCCATAGCCTTTTCTAAACCCAGTCTGCACATCTGGCTGTTTTCTGCTGGTGTGCTGTTCCAGTGGTATTTCCAGTGCTGGAAAGCAGGATCATGCCTGCATGTGATATTAATGATATTGTTCAGTAACTTACACACTCTGTCGGGTCACCTTTTTTATGGAATGAGAATACGAACATCTTCCAATTCAGTTGGCCAGATGGTGGTCCTCCAGATTTTTTGGCATAACATGGTGAATACATCTGAGGCAGTATCTCTTTGTTGAAAAATGATAATTAGTATTCAGTCAATTCCTGGGGACTTGTTTTTTGCCAATTCCTTTAGAGTAGCTTGAACTTCCTCTTTCATCACCATTGCCTCTTGATCATACATTGATCATGAAATTCTGTGTCAGCCAGTTATTTTTTGTATAGTTAGTTACTCTGTGTACTCCTTTCACATTATTTTGATGCTTCCTGGGTCATTCAACATTCTACCTACAGCATCCATAAGTACTGCAACTCAAGGCTTAACTTTGTTCTTCAGTTTCTTCACTTAAGAAATGTTGAGCGAGTTCAACCCTTTTGACTATTAAACCCCATTTCTTTCCAACCCCTATTTTTTATAGTACTTTGCTTGTGTTCCTGTGTTTCCTTTGAAACTTTTCTGTTCAGTTCTTTAAAATTTTTATTTTTTTTAATCTTTAATATGGCTTCTTGGTACTCTAATGCAATATGCATAGTCTTTTCTGACATTCATTTTGATCTTTTCTTCTTCCTCCTTTAGCCTAGAAGCAAGAAGCTGTGCTGCAATCTTGAAGACCCTTGGTTCATGGGCACCAGCTGCTCTATAGGAGAAGGATGGGCAATCTTCTCCAGTGTAATTAACTGTCTCTGAAGTCCCACCAGGAGGTCAGCTAGTTACAGGTTGGTTCTGACTGAATGGTACACAACAACAACAACATATTCGTTACATAACTGAAATATTGTTCTCTGCTAATTCACACAAAACGAGTTTCTCTTGAATCTGTTTCAACTCATGGCAATCTTATGTGGAGTAGAACACTGATCCATTTGGAGTTTCCAATGACTGATTTTTGGAAGTTAATCACAAATCTTTGTTCTTCAGTGAGCTTAAAACTTTAAGTTAGCAGCCTAGCTCCACAAACAATATTCTTGGTACCAGCAGCCAGGAAATCAAGAGATGAATTGCACTGGGAAAGTCAGCTGTCAGAGACCTCTCCAGAGTATTGAAGAGCAAAAAGGTCAGGCTGGGGACTAAGGTGCACTTGATCCAGGCCGTAGTCTTCACAATTGTATGCTATGTGTCAGAGAGCTGGACAATGACTAAGGATGATAGAAAGAAAATTGATGCCTTTGAGCTGTGACGCTGGAGAAGAGTGTTGAATATACCATGGACTGCTAGGAGAACAGGTTTGTCTTGGAGAGGGTGAAACCATGCTTCTCCTTGGAGGCAAGGATTCTGAAGCTTCATCTGACATACTTTGGGCATGTTGCAAGGTGGAACCGGTCCTTGGAGAGGGACGTCATGTTTGGGAGGGTGGAGGAACAGCGCAAGAAAGGAATACCCTTGATGAGATGGATCAATTCAGTGCTTGGGGTAATGCGATTAGGTAATGGGATTAGTGAGTTTGGCACAAGATAGAGCAGGGTTTAGGGCTCTTGCACATAGGGTTGCTATGATTCACAAGAGACTTGACGGCACATAACAACAACAAACAGATCAACTTTTTTTTTTTAATTCAGATTCTCTATACTCCAGACTTTTTCTAAATTGTTTTATTGAATACTAAATATCAGGCTATTTGATACCACACTGCATAAGCAATTGAAAAATTTTTAAGAAATAGTAAGTAGTAACACTAAAATATGAATGCATTAAGGAGATCATAGAGAAAATTGCTAGCATAAGTTCTTTATTGAGCACATTCTAAGTTTTTTAATACATAATATTTTAAGCATCCTTTAATTTGTTTGGAAAACTACAGATTGAGTTTGTTCTTTTTTGTTGTTGTTGTCCCCCCCAAGCATAACCTATTTCCCTTTGAAGAGAAAATTGTCTAGCAAACATTTTCTAGAAACATAATGATTGGTAAAAATTGAGGAGATAAATTCACATATTCAAAATTGTACAAACCATCACCAAATACCACTTTTTAGTTCTTCTCATCACTAATCAGTACAAGATGAAGATAATTAAGAAGTTGTCTATTTCTTTTATCATATAAAATCTAGAAAGCAGGAAAACACAAAATATCATCTTCAGGGGAAAAAAAGACAAACCCAAACAAATAGAAACCTTGACATTCCTGTTGCACAGTTTGTATTGTATTTTCCAAGTCTATTTCTTAAAATTTTCCTACAGTATTCCCAGGTGTTGTTGTTGTTATGTGCCGTCGAGTTGTTTCCGACTCATAGCCACCCTATGCACCACAGCCCTAAACCCTGCTCTATCCTGCACCAATCACACTGCCTCTGACACACCCATC
>NW_006399920.1:1668817-1669480 GCF_000299155.1 Elephantulus edwardii | reverse complement strand
TCCTTAGTTGTGACCATAGTCACAATTATAAAATATAAGCATACTTACACATGTCTATTTCTTGCCAGTGATCAAGGTATGAGGCTGCTTTCCCTAAAGTCTATGTCTTTATCTTGGGCATAAAAACATGCAAATGAGAAGCTACTGCCATCAAGTCAAAAGCTGCATTGGAAACAAGGGTAAAAAATAAGGGCCCAGATATTGAGGAGACATCAATTCAGCATTTCAAATAATATTTGTTGTTCTGGGTTCAGCAGTCTGTGACAGGAAATTTTGGAAGACATTTACCTAGCTAACTGAAAGAAATATATCCATATTTATTAAAATCCTAAAAAATATGATCTAGTAGAATGACTAAGTTATCAAACAAGATCCTTAATGGCATATGCAAACAAATAATTTCTGATGAACATAAAATATATGGCTAGAATAGTACATTTAAAGAGAACTACCAGAATCTCAAGTTGGGTTTACAAAAGGCATGGCAACAATTATTGGCAATATCAGATGGACCTTGGATTAAAGCAGAGAACACCAGGATATTTGTGCTTTGTTGACTATCTAGATGCGTTTGGCTCTGTGGATCACAATGGTTAACTTTGAGAAGAATGGGATTCCTGGAACACTTAGTTGGGCTCATGTAAAATCGTTGTTGTTGTTGTT
>NW_006399920.1:1663608-1667072 GCF_000299155.1 Elephantulus edwardii | reverse complement strand
AAATTTTACTGTCAAGGATCTCTCCAAAGTCCTGATAAACAGTGACATCAGTTTAAAGACCATGATGTGCCTGATTTAAACCATGGTCTTTTCAATTACCTGATAAGAATCTAGGCAATGTGTAACAATGACAGAAGAATAATTGAGATCTTTGAGCTGTATTATTGGTGAAAAGTACTTAATATTCTATGGTCGGCCAAAAGAACAAACAGATGTATTTTAGAGAAAGTGCAGCCTGAGTGTTTCTTAGAGGCAAGGATGATGAAACTTTGTTTTATGTAGAAGGGTCTATTCCATGGGAAAAGACATTGTGCTTGAAAATGTGAAGGGTAAGCAAAAGAGAGGACAACCCTCAATGAAATGGACTGAAGTAATCCTTGTAGCAATTGGCCCAAGTATGTCATGGATGATAAGTCCAAAACGAGATGAGACTACATTTAGAGGATTTGTTTGTAACAGTCTTACTTGACTCAAAGGCACCTAATGGTAGTAATGACATACCTCACGGGAATGATCATTGGTAGCAAAGTTGTAAGGAGTTGTGCTGCAAATTCAAAAGCTTCCGTTTAAATTCAACAGAAGCTTCCATGGGAGAAAGATGGGAAATTTCCTTCCTTGTAATACACAGCCTCTAAAAACCAGTCCACTGGAGAGTCAACTGAAGTCAGTTCTGACCGGACGGCACATAACAAGAACAATATAAACGTCATGGGAGGCCAGAACCACTGGTGGATTTGAACCAATAAAGACACCTTTGGGTTAAAAAATTCAGAAACATTGAGATAATACAAAGTATCTTCTCAGACCATAATGCCATAAAACTAGACATTAACCACAGGGGGGTAAATATTACAAAACCACCCTCATGGAAACTAAATAACTCTCTGCTAGAGCACAGTTGTGTAATAAAAGGAAATAAATAATGAAATAAAAAATGTTCCTTGAAACAAATAAAAATGAAAATACAACATACTAAAACCTCTGGGATATAGCTAAAGCAGTCCTCAGGGGGCAGCTCATAGCAATAGCCAAACACATCAAAAAGGGAAAAAAATCAATGATTAATTTAACATCTTCATTAAATAGAAAAAAGAACAACATTCAAGTCCTACAGCCTCTAGAAGAAGAGAAATTATAAGGACAAAAGTTGATCTCAATGAGATGGAAAACAACATCAATTGAAACCATCAATAAGACCAGAAGCTGGTTTTTCTAAAGTGTCAATACAATTGGCAAACCATTGGCACTCTTAACAGAAAGAGAAAGAGAGAAGGAGGGAGGGAGGAAGGGAGGGAGGGAGACAGAGAGAGAACACAGATAACTTGATTAAGGAATAATAGAGGTGACATCACAATAAGCAAAATGAAATTAAGTTGATAACATCAGAATACTATGAAAAGCTATACTCTAAAAACCTAGAAAAAAAAATAGACATATTTCTTGATACTCATACCCTACCCAGAATTGGAAGCAGAAGTGGCATCCACTTCCTAACCAACATGCCTCTGGAAACTATGAACTTTGAGAAAGAATAGTTATAGAAAGGCTTCCATTCTTTTGTTCATACGGTCGCTATGAATTGTGCTCAATTCAATGGTAATCAACCACCACCACCACCACCCAGACTGACACGGAATGATGTGAAAATTTGAACATGTCACAAAAAGACTTCCCCATAAGAAAAGTCCGGGTCCAGATGATGGCCTCACATTTGAATTCTATCAAGCATTCAGAGAAGAAGTATCACCAATTCTACTTAAAGTATTTTTAAAAAAAAGAAAGAAAGAAACAGAAGGAGCACTCTGAGTCATCCTATGAAGCAAGCATAACTCTACTAACAAACCAGGCAAAGATATTACCAAGCAAGAAAACTACAGATCAATCAGACCAATATCTCTCATGACTATAGATACAAGAATCCTTAACAAATCCCTAGCCAATAGAATACAAAATAATACAAAAATAATTCACCATGATAAAGTGAGATCCATAACAGGTATGCAAGGATGATTCAATATAGGAAAAACAATCAACATAATTCATTACATTAGTAAAGCAGAGAACTTCTAATACTAATTTTAATAGGAAGTTCAAAAATGTTCATATAATAAGCATCATAAAAAATGAAATCTTCCTCTTAGGTAGCATAATGTGTAGCTATAGAAGATTGTGGTTTACTTCCTTGTAAGTGGAAAGCAAAAAGGCATTATCTTTCAACTGGTTAATTTTTCTGAAAAGAGATTAATTTTTCTTCCTTTAAAATATATATTATTCTGGTAAAGTATACATTTTTTAAAAGAAGTATTAACCTGATGGGCCAAGTTAGCCCTATATTTACATAGTTATTGAATTTGTAATTGGCTTGTTACAAACTGCAATAATATGCTTATTTTTAGAAAAATGTTTTGTTGTTTATTTTTTAATATCTCATGAGTCAATAATGGATTTAATTTGTGGAGATTTATTTAAATGCTCCATCTAAAACTTTAGCTTATGAAAAAATTTTATGAACAAAACTTTTTATTTTGAAACCCACACCTTAATTAAAATCATTTAATTGTTAGAAACCCTGATTTATTTCCTTTCCTGATTCAAGAAAGATCGTTTTTTAAATAAAATCATAGCAAATTGCAGCTCACATAGGCTTTTCTTTGTTTCAGTTTTAGGCATTATACAAGCTTGAGAGTGCTGGTGGCCGAGTGGATAGAGAATTGTGAAGCCAACTCAAAAGCAGGCAGTTCATATCAAGAGCTGCTCCTTGAGAGAAAGTGATAGACTCTTTTCTGATTTATAGTCTGAAAATTTGCTGAATGATCAGTTGTGAGACTTGTGAATACATAATAACTAACACAGAATTGGAGAAGGTGAAGATTTTTATGTAAATATTTTTTTGTGTGTGGGATTACCCTTGATTTTTCCAAGCTAAAAAGAGCCAGATAGCATGTGTGGAGTAGCAAGAGAACCAAGCTATCTGAAAATATTTTGCTACCAGATTTTTAAAGACACTGTCAAAGGGAGAAATAAGGTCAGAACACACACACACACACACACACACACACACACACACACAAAGGTCAGAGCCAGAAATAAGGTTATACTGTCAAGAGGTTTTGATTAAAACAAAGTTCATTTTGCTTCATTGTAATATCCCTTTAGTATTAATTAGACACTTAATTGAAAAAGACTCTTTGTGTGTGTGTATTAAAAAAAGCTAAGTTACTACATACATAAAATAAATATAAATATTCTATATGTATAGAAATAAATATATCAATTGTAAATGTAAGTTTTGATTTTTTAAACTGATACTTTTTAATTCAAAGACATAAAGCTGTACAACTAGACACAGTAAATATGTTTAAGTCATTATTGAAGCTTGTATCTGTCAAATATAGATTTATATTGGTGATGAATCAAAATTCAAGGCTTGGGAATAGATAAATCCATTTA
Organism: Elephantulus edwardii; assembly: GCF_000299155.1. NCBI lineage: Eukaryota > Metazoa > Chordata > Mammalia > Macroscelidea > Macroscelididae > Elephantulus > Elephantulus edwardii. The sequence goes on along the minus strand of NW_006399920.1, from coordinate 1,663,622 downwards.
TTTGTTGTTGTTGT
>NW_006399920.1:1660795-1662593 GCF_000299155.1 Elephantulus edwardii | reverse complement strand
GGGAAGGCCCGCAATGGGGTGGATTGATTCAGTGACTGGGGTAATTGGGATGGGTGTTTCAGAGAGGGTGCGATTGGTACAGGACAGAGCAGAGGTTAGGGCTGTTGTACATAAGGTCTCTATGAGTTGCAAGTGACTCAACGGCACATAACAACAACAACAACAACATTCTACATTTGCATTATTCAGTAGACAAATTAAATCATGCATCAAATCATGTTTTCACTAGTTTAGCATAGATACTATTTTCTTAATTATTTTAAACTTTAATACATATAAAACCTGAAAATCCCACAAGTACTTAAATATTTTTCATTTCTTTTCATCTAATTACGGTACCTTATCTTGGAAACATGGTAAATTCACAATTTTTGAAATAATGTTATTCTATTTCTCTGAAGATTAAATTCTTATTATTTATGAAGCTCTTCTTTTGATAAAAAGAGAACTTTAACAGTTGTATTTATAGTCTTTAAAAGGAAGTCATGGGAGGTTAATTGAACAGTTAATTACAGGAAACTTAATCTATAGGCAACAAGTGTTAAACTTGGATATGAATTAATAAAATAAATAATAATGAAAGCTCACAACTCACTAGAGTATAGATAATTAATTTTTTCAAACTTGAATTTATTTTTAGACAATAAAATAATTCTCAGAATGAGCACTTAAAATAGATCAAAAAGTCTTTTGACTAGTTTCAATTTTTATTAAAGTGCTGATTAAAGAATATTAATCTTAAAAAAAATTAAGCTTGTCTCCCACAAAGATTAAAAAGTAAAAATAAAGCACAGATCCTATTAAAATTTATTTTATATACATATATGACAGCTGCTCTGTTAACTCAAAGGCACACAGTAAGAATCTATCAGTTGCTCATTTGGAGAAACGTTGTCTCCTCTTCAGTGACCAGTAAGTCACTGCCTCTGAAAACTTGATTTAAGTTCATCTGTGGGTGAGTTCCCTCAAAGACAAATAACATCATATGCATAACTGAAGTTATCATTTTACTAAGTACTATCATAATTACTAGATTTGAAAAAAGTTCAGTGATAATATTTAATAGATTTGTTCTAATAATATATATCCACTAAAGGCATTTGTGTCTTCTCTAGAATGTAAAGCTGAAAAAAACCTACCAAGAAGATGAAAATTATGATGAATTAATAACTTGTTTACAAAATTGTATTTATTAACCCATTTATAAATCATTATATGTATATATTTTTCATATATATGGAAAATAATTGATGCCTGTGAATTGTGGTGTTGGTGAGGAGTATTGAATATCCCATAGACATCTAAAAGAACAGATAAATCTGTCTTAAAGGAAGTGTAACAAGCATGCTACTTAGAGACTGGGAAGGTGAAACTTTGTTTTATTTACTTTGGGCATATTTTCAAGAGGAATCAGTTCTTGAGGAGATACGTCATGTTGGAAAAGGGTTAGTGAAAGAAAGGAAGACTTTCAATGATATGGTTTGACACAATAAATAACACAATGGACTTACCTGGGACAGAAATAATGATAATGGCACAGGATTTCACAAGGTTTAGATTTGTACTTCATAGGGTCACTATAAAGGGCCAAAGGCAGGAAGAATATCACAACCTTTTACCACCGCAGAGCAGAAAGCAGATAGAGTCTGTAGGCAGCCTCATGATCCCTGTAGAGTCACACTAGTAGCAAGAGGCTTTCTTTTTATTCTTGATTGACTCACAGATTCATAGTTGTGGTATGGAGAACGGAGTTTTTTAGTGAAGTAATTTGGAAAGTGGGAGAGACAAAGAATATCTT
>NW_006399920.1:1657807-1659900 GCF_000299155.1 Elephantulus edwardii | reverse complement strand
GCTGTTCCACTGTGGAAGGATGGTAGCAATCTTCTGTAAAGATTACAGCTTTGGAAACCTTTTTTTACATTTCTACTCAGTCTGGTAGGGTTGCTAACAGTATAAACTGAAAATATACAGGTCCCTTTTTGTTTTGAAAGAGTGTCCCAAGTACTCTTATTTCGTGTGGAGTTATTTTCAGTACCTGAGGGCATCAAATCAACACTAATTATTTGAAATTTTTCTACATCACTGAATTATACCTTATCTACCTTTACTTAGCCAATCATCTATGAAAGTATGAATTAATTTATATTATACTTTTAAATATGTTGTTGATGTTAAGTGCCTTCTAGTCTACTAAGACTTGTAGTAACTATGTACAACAGATCTGTATCTTGCATCTTGCATCATCCTCACAATCTCAGATAATGCTCTAACTCACTGTTACAGTCACAGTGTCAATTCATCTTGTTAACAGTCTTTTCATTTTTCTCTGACTTTCCATTGTCTTTTCCCAAGGAGTGACTCTTCCGGACAACATGCTCCAGGTATATGAAATCACATCTTTCACTATCCTTACCTCTAAGGAACATCCTGGTTGTACTTCCTTAATCACAGACATGTTTATTCCTTTTGCGTTCCATGGGATATTCGGAACTCTTCAACAGAATAATTCTAAGGCATTGGTTCTTCCTCTGTGATTCTTAGTGTCCAACTTTCAGATGCATAGGAAGTTACTGAAGAAAAAGAAACAAACAACACAACACCACAAAACCATGGATTGAATTAGGCATATTTTAGTCTATAAACTGATATCCTTGCTCTTTAGTACTTTGGAGAGATCCTTGACAGCAGATTTTCATAATGCAGTGCATTTTTTAATTTATTGACTGAAGCTACCATGAATGTTGATTGTGAATACAAGTAAAATGAAATCATTGTTGACATCCATCTTTACTCCATGTATCATGATGTTGCCTGTTGGTCCAGTGATGAGGATCTTTGTTTTCTTGATGTTGAGGTGTAGTCCGTAATTGAAAGATATAGCTATATTCTTCTTCAGCAAGTGTTTAAAGTTATCTTCACTTTCTGCAAGCAAGAAATGCTATCTGCCTAATGCAAGTTGTTGATGCATCTTCCTGCAATCCTAAGGTCACATTCTTCTTCATATGGTCCAACTTCTTGAATGATTTGCTAAGTATACAAATTAAACAGGTATGGGGAAAGATACAACCCTGATGCACAGTTTCCCTGAATTTAGACCATGCAATGTTCCCTTGTTTTGTTTGAACAACAGCTTCTTGGTCTAGGTCTATATTTCACATAAGCATATTTTAGTACTCTGGGATCCCCTTTCTTCTCTAATTTGTTATGATCCACACAATCAAATGCCGTTGCATAGTCAATAAAATATATATAATCATCTTTCTATTGCCTCTTCTCTATTTGCCTTGAATTTCTGGCAGTTCTCTGTCATTGTATTGCTTTAGCCAATTTTTAATAATCTTTGACAAGATTTTACTTGCAGATGATATTATTCAAGAATTTGTATATCCTATTATTATTGTTGTTTGGTGTTAAGTTAGGTGTCAGGGTTAGATGTGGTGGTGGTGGTGGTGGTGTTAGGTCCCAAGTTAGGTGTCAAGTTCAACTCTCAGCAACCTTATGAACAATCTATTTGAACCCTATCTTATCCTGTGCCATCCTCACAATTTCTGACACACTGAAGTCCATTGTTGTCCTCACTGTGTCACTGTATCAACCCATCTGTTTAAGGGTCTTCTTCTTTGCCATGCTTCCACCTTTCCAATCATGATGTTGGGTCAACATTTTTGAAATGAGAACAAATATGGATCACTTCCAGTCAGTTGGCCAGGTAGCAGTCTTCCAAATTTGGTGGCATGGATTACTGAGCATGTGAAAGGTTGCATTTGTTTGTTAAAATATAATAATAGGTACCCCATCAATTCCTGGGGTCTGATTTTTTTTCCAGTGCCTTCAGTGCACCTTGACTGTCTTCCTTTATTACCACTGGTTCTTAATCATGCACTGCTTTCTGAAAATTGATCAGTGTGAACCAATTCGGAAATGACGAGGGTGGCAAGGTTCAG
>NW_006399920.1:1652934-1657633 GCF_000299155.1 Elephantulus edwardii | reverse complement strand
CCACTACTGCTTCCAAGCTTGGTTTAATCAAGGAGCTCCAGCAAAATCTGTCCACCATGGGTAACCATTCTTGCATTTGACTCATTAGTGTCACAGTGTTCAGCTTCACAGCAACCATGAGTTACCTCTGTACAGCAAGTGGGCACACCAGGGTTATATGACTTAGAAGAATGTTTCGCCAAAAACAAATAAAGGCAGGCCTGAGGGCCGCGGATTAGAGTCACGTACCGTCGTCTTGGGAGCATGACTTTCTGTCTACTAGGCCAACTGATCTCTCTCTATGCTCCCAAGCTATATCATCATTGCCTCCAAAGAGCACTCTGGCTGCACCCTCTTTAAGACATATCTATTCATTCTGTTGGCCATCCATGGGAAGTTCAGTGCTTTAGTACTATTATGAGTATTGCTAACATATTAAGAATTCTATCAACTTTTGAGATTGGGCATGGTTCTTTTTTTTTTTTTTTTTTACTCATCACTTTGAAGGAGGGAAGAAAATGCTTTCTTTTTTTGAATAGAATAGAAAAAATTATAATGCTACAAGAATAATATATACCACTTACTAGTCGTAAAAGAAAACAATAAACAACAGGAAGTATTTTATATTTTCTTATATGAGGCTAAATGAGTCAACAATACCACAAGGTAATCAAGAGTCAATTAAAGTCATATTTTTAATGAATATTTAATGCTATAAGAAAAATCTCATGGTTGAATGTTTAATTAAAAGAAAACAAAGTTCAATATGAAACAAACACATAGATAAATAAATAGTAGCCCATAGTTTTCTTTTTTTTAATGGAAGAGAATGTGTTCAGGGGATAAAAATAATTCAATGATATAATATATGGACCAATTTTAGTTTTTTCTTTTTGCTATAGTGCTCCAAATTCTCCAGTTGTATCATATGTATTTATGAAATTAATAAAGAAATTTTGAGGCCATTTTTCATCAGTAGAAGTGAGTTTCTCTATTTTAAAATCACCATTTTTTTCAAGTGATGTTTGCCTGTAAACAAGCATGAAAGTTTTGATATTGAAGAGATAGGATGCTAATCAAATGATTGTTGATTGTCTGTGAGTCAAGCATGACATATAACAACACTATGAACAAAAAGCCTGAAGTCCCTCTACAACTATTGACATTTATCAAAGTTCAGACAGTTTCTGGAGGCATGTTGTCTAGGAAGTGGATGCCACTCCTGCATCCAAGGACACGTTGCTAAGAGTTGCTATTCCTTGGAGAAGGACATGATGTTGGGAAGGGTAGAGGGTTGATGAAGGAGAGGAAGACCCTCAACCAGGTAGATGGACACAGTGACTGTTGCAATGGGCTCTTGTATGTCAGGATAGTGCAGGACAGGACTGGGTTCAGATTTTTTTGTTCATAGGGTCACTATGAGTCATACTCAACTCAATGGCACCTAACAACAACAACAAAATCGTTATTTATGCATAATACAGAGAGTTCAGGTACGTCAACACGAAGAAGGTGCCAGTGCCGTGAGAGAGCTGATGCTAATTGCTGACAGACACTGGATTGTTAAGTGATAAAATGAACCTCAAATTTCTGTGATAGAAGGAAGCTTCCTTTTACTTCTGAGCATATTTGAATAACTCCTCTGACCTCTCCATTCTTCTCTCACCACTATATCTAATTAAAGATTTTGAGAGAAAGAGTGAAACTGTGTGAATCAGCCTCCTTTCCTCTTGGTACTCTGTCTTCAGACTGCACATTGCTCTTTTACTTTATTCTACAGGTCTGCAGTTCAACATTTCATTAGACTAGGTAGTAAGTGAAGCTTGAGAGAAATTCTTAGGAAGTCTCTTTAAGTCACAGTGTGGAGTCTTATTTTTTAATTACTTGTTAGAAATAAGGCGTAAAATATAGAGCCACAATTCAAGAAAAGAAATGATGTGTAAAAAGAGTGTGCAATCAGCATAGACATGGCCAAGTCTGACTTCCACTAACTTAAGGGAAAACAATCTCTATCAATAATAACTTCAGCACAAAGGTGATTCCTGTGATATCAGACATGCCCCTAAACTTGCATGCCTATTTCTATCAATTCTAACACCAACTGTCCCCTTTAAGTCTCTTACTGCTTTACTACTGCTAAGTCATTGCAATGGTCACACAGAAACTCTTAATGGGACTTAATAGGGAAATGAATCATTTATGAGGTGGAAACAAAATACCATTTTTTAGTCAGAAACTTCTCAAGTATGTACTCAGTCCCCTAACTTTCAGCCTGGAAGCTCTGGCTTATTGTTACACAGCTCTTTTGGTGATCCCTCCCAAACCCAGTTCTTCAGTAGGCTTGGGTTGAAGCTCTGCCGTTCTGATTCCATGAGGGAAGAAATTCCAGTTCAGCTTTGTTGTGCATGGATTTCTGGTTCTCTCTCACCTATACTGTTGTTGCTGCTGCTGTTGCTGTTGTTCTGCTTTGATTAATTTAAGGTATGTGTTGTTCTACATCTTCCTTTCTGCTAATAGCAAAATATGGTTTTTTTTTCTGTCTCTAAATCTTCTCAATTTAAGTCTGGAAGGATGACAAGATGGACCAATCCCCTTGTTAGTAGTTTAAGCAATTTTTATGCTTTCAGTCAAAAAGTACTGTTTATGTCACTCACATTATTATAATATTTCATCCAGTCATGTAATGAAAGACAAAGGCAATACCCAGGAAAGCTATTTTGAACAATCAACCTACTACCACTACTTTTCTAAAATTTTAATTGATATAACATCACACTAAGAATCCATATGTCAAGGAATACAGATTATCAAAAGATTTTCTATGTCCATTCTGGTTTTATATTTAATAAAGAATTCATCTGAATAGGAACATATTTTCTAATATTACCTGCATTTCGTGGACAATACAATCTTGCTTGCTGAGAGTGAGAAGACCCTGAAGCACTTGCTGCAGAGGATCAAGGGCTATGCCCTTTGATATGCATTACACTTCAACATCAAGAAAATGAAAGTCCTCACCACCAGGCCAATAGGAAACATTATGAGAGAGGGAAAAGAGATAGATGTTATTTAACTATTTCATCTTGCTTGGATCCACAATCAACGCCCTCAGTCCTAGCAGTCAAGAAATCAAAAATTAAACTCACTGGGAAATTCTGCTGTCAGGTAATTCTTCAATAAAGCAATATTTATTTATTTTTTCAGTTTAAAGACTAAGGTGTACCTAATGCAAGCCATAGTCTTCTCAATTGCTAGCTATGCATCTGAAAGTTCAACAGTGACTAAGAATGACAGAGGAACCAATGCCTTTGAATTGTGGTGTTGAAGAAGATAACTGAATATCCCATGGACTGCCAAGAGAACAAACATCTTTCTTGGAAAAAATGATAACAGTTTACCTCTTGAAAGCAAGGATCGTGAAACTTCATGATGTGTTCTGTTTCCATACCTTTTCAATCTGTATGCAAAACAGATCACCTGGGATGCTGGGCTGTATGAGGAGGAATGTCGCATCAGGATTGGAGGAAGATTCATCAACAACCTGCGTTATGCAGATGAAACAACCCTGCTTGTTGAAACTGAGAAGGATCTGAAGTGCTTGCTGCAGAAGATCAAGGTCTGCAGTCTTCAACATCAAGAATAAAAAGATTCTCATCCCTGGGCCAATTGGTTGCATCATGATGAATGAAGAGATCAAGATTATTAACAGCTTTAGTTTGCTTGGCTCCACAATCAACACTCTTGGTACCAGCAGCCAAGAAATCAAGAGACGAATTGCACTGGGAAAGTCTGCAGAGTACTGAAGTGAAAGCACATCAGTTTGGATATCAGCTGCACCTGATCCAGGCCATAGTCTTCACAATTGCTTGTTATACATCAGAAAGCTGGACTATGACTAGGGATGATAGAAAGAGAGCTGATGCCTTTAAGCCGTGGTGCTTGAGAAAAGTGTTGAATGTACCATAGACTACCAGGAGAAAAAACAGTTTAATCCTGCAGAGAGTAGAGCCAGCCTGCTGCTTGGAGGCAAGGATTCTGAGGCTTCGTCTGAAGTAATTTGGGCATGTTGCAAGGAGAGATTAGTCCTTGGAGTGGGACAATCATGCTTTGAAGGGTGGAGGGATGAAGAAAGAGTGGGAGACCATCGATGAAATGGATTGATACAGTGACTGGGGTAAATGAGGGTAGATATGTCGGAAACAGTAAAATTGGCACAGGATAGAGCAGGTTTCAGCACTGATGTACATAGGGTCACTGTAAGTTGCAAGTGACTCGATAGCACATAACAACAACAACAATGTTGAGATATAATCCACATTGAAGGATGTAGTGTCTGATCTTTCGCAGCCAGTCTTCTTTACTTTCATCAAAAAAAGTTGTGTCATATGTACAATGCATGTTGTTGATAAACCTTCCTCCATTCCTGGTGCCAACATATTTTTTTAAATTAATCCAGCTTCTTGAATGATTTGCTCAGCATACAGATTGAATGAGTATGGAAAAGGTAGAACCCCACTTTTTCCTGATTTTAAACAATGCAGTGTGCCTTTACTCTGTTCAGACAACAGCTTGTTGGTTTAAGAGTAAATTTGGCAAGACCACAGTTAAGTGTTCTGGGATTTCCATTCTTCTCAAAGTTAACCATAATTTGTTAGGATCCACATAGTCAAATGCCTTTGATAGTCAATAAAACACAAGTACATATCTTTCTTTTTTTTTT
>NW_006399920.1:1648333-1652569 GCF_000299155.1 Elephantulus edwardii | reverse complement strand
TGAGTCTCTGCTGATCAGGAGGAATTCCTTCCTTGTCCTGGATCTTGGCCTTCACATTCTCGATTGTGTCCGAGGGTTCAACCTCGAGCGTGATGGTCTTCCCCGTGAGGATTTTTACGAAAATCTGCATCTTGCAGGTGGGCCCACCGCAGACGGCTGATCGGAAAAGTATCTTTCTTGACTGTTTCAATTATGATTCATCTGATTTCAGTGATGTTCTTATTCCATGGCCTCTTCTGAATCTAGCTTGAATTCATAGTAGTTCTCTGTTGAGTAGTTCTCTGTTGATTCACAGTTGCAGTGTTTTAAAATAATTTTCAGCAAGATTTTACTTGCATGTGGTATTAATTCAACAATGTCTCCTTTCTATTGGATCAGCTTTTTTTGTGAATTGAAGTAAATTCCAGTCAGTTGACCAGGTTACTGTTTTCCAAATTTCTTGGCACACGCTAATGAACACGTTCAGTGCTGAATTTGCTTATTGAAACAAGTCAATTAGCATTCTATCAGTTTCTGAAAACTTATATTTTGTCAACACAGTGCATTTTGAACTTCTTGCTTTATTACCAATGGTTCTTAATTTGATGTTTCTTCCTGTAATATTTCAGTGTCAACCATTTATTTTTTCTACAGTGACTGTATTCTTTCCCTTAGATGCTTCCTGAATAATTCAAGATTCATCAAAACTTTGAATATTGCAACTTCAGGGTTAGATTGGTTTTTGGGGGGGTGGTTTCAGCTTAAGAAATGGTGAGTGTGTTATTCTCTTGATTTTCTAGCTCCAGCTGCAAAAATGTACATTTTGTTATAATACTTGGCTTAGTCATGAGCTATTTTTTAAAATATTTTCTGTTCATCTATTTTATTTTTGCATTTCTGTCTTTCTTTTAGCCTCTCTATTTCTAGAACACTTTTTAAAATCTTCTTTCACATTCATTTGGTCTTTTCTTTCACTTCTATCTTTGTAATGACCTTTTGCTTTCTCTTGGACACTATCTTTGATGTTATTTCACAACTCATCCAGGTTTCAATCATTTGTGTTCAAGTTTCAAATATGATTTTGAGAGTTTTTCCATAAAAGTGGGGAAGTTCAAGGTCATATTTTGGTACTTTTGAACTTGTCTTCATTTCTTCAACTTCTATTTGGACTTGCATGTGAATAATTGATGGTCTATTCATTCTGCCCCTTGCCTTGTTGATAGTGAACTTCTTCATTGAGTCTCTCCACAGATATAATCAATTTGGTTGTGGTGTAGTCCATCAGGTGAGGTCCATCTATTGTTGCCATTTGTGTTTTTTAGAAGATAGTTTCAATGACTAAATCATTGATTGTACAAAACTCTATCATTCAATCTTCAACCTCATTTATCCCACAAAGTTCATGTTTATTAACTGCCAAACCTTCTTATTTGTCTCCAACTTTTTTACGTCAGTTACCAATTTTTATGAATATACCTTGATTACATTTTCAATTTATTTCAGATTGCAAGAACTGGCAAAACTTCTCTCATCTTCCTCTTTAGTATTTATTATTTAGTATTTGGTGTGTATTTAGTATTTAATAGTTCGTATTTGGTGTGTATTTAGTATTTAATACTTAGTATTTGGTGTGTTTAGTTGAGTTATAATTGTACTAATTAAGGTCTTCCTTTTATGCATGTGAATAGTATCCTATAACAACATTCTAGTTAAGGCTAGACCTTGAAATGATTTTCCTTACTATGAATGTAACGCCATTCTTTCTCAATTTGTCATTCCTTGCATAATTGATCACATAATTGTCTAATCAAATGTGATGCTGAAGACTATGCCATAGATATTTCAAATGCCAGTAAAACCATCCAGGGTGGACAGATTCAAGCACCGTTTTAGACCATGAGAGACTAAGAAGCAGGATTGACAATTCACTTCTGGAATAATCAGCTTTAAAAAAAAAAATAACAATCAAAAAACCATTGAATAACAAAGGAACACTGTTAGTTACAGAACACTGGAAATAGTCTTTCAGATTAGAAGACACAAAAAAATTAGAAGAAGCAGCTACAAGCATCCAATAGTAAATAACTGGAATATGCAACATGCAAAGTATTTCTTTAAAAATTGGAAGTTGTCAAAAATAAAATGGAATGCGTTAAGATCAATACCTAGGCATTGGTGATCTGAGATGGACTGGTATTGACTACATGTCCAAATAACTGATATTATTTTGTTAAATACATAGAGAAAGCTCTGTGGTCCTCGTGAATAGAAAGTTATGCTACCAATACAAAGGTGAGTGATTTTAAAATGCACCCTCAAGCCTAGTTTTAATTATTTTTGGTTAAACATTCTTCTAAGTGGTATAGCACTGGTCTGCCCATTTGCAGTACAAGTAACTCGTGGTTGCTGTGATGCTAAACACTGTGACACTGTTGTGTCAAATGTGATAATGGTTACCCAAGGTTGATAGTCTTTGGTGGAGCTCCCCAACTAAAACAAGCTTGGAAGCAGGAGTGGCACTTCCATAATAGCTTGCCTCCAGAAACCCTATGAACTTGGAGAAACAATAAAAAGTTACACAAGTGTTCAGGTCTCTCATTCATATGTCATCTATGACTCAACAGCACTTAACAACTAAAATAATATGCCTTATGAGCCAGAAAACTTATTTCTAAGCTACTACTGTAATTTATTTTAAACCATACTGTGTTCTTTTGCTTTGTTCAGACAATATCCTCTTGGTCTATGTATAGGTTTTGCATAAGCACAGTAAGTGTTTTAGGATTCCCATTCTACTCAATGTTAGCCATAATTTATTACGATTCACATTGTCAAATGTTTTCGCATAGCCAATAAAATACAAATAATTTTTTATTCTCTGCTTTCACTCAAGATTCACCTGATTAATGATACTTCTCATGTCACAGACTCTTTGACTAGGGTTTGAAATATTGGTGGCATAGCAAAACGGCAGCCACCAAACTGCTGGACAAGATGGGAAGACCCAAGAGTAATTCTTATAAACTTGACATGTAATTTTAACAGTGTTAACTAGGGAACAATTATTTTATCTTACCATTCCCCCTAAAAAAACTAAAAAGAACTGCCCCTTTTGAGGCTTTTCTTGTTCCAAACAGTTGTATATTCAAGGGAATGTCTTTATTCTTTTATTATCCAATCAAAGCCATCTGCAGATGGAAAGTCACCTTTAGGTGGACTAAGAAGAATGTAACATTTAATATTTGAAGAAACTTCAAGTGTAAGAAGTTCCAGAGTTTGTGTTTGCTAGATTTTTCCATCCTGTAAGATCTCAAAAGGCAAAACAAAACAATATATTGCAAGACCTATTAGGTGTATCAGTGTTTGAAACACAGACTTTTGGTTAGTTTCTTTCAGGCCTTTTTATTGATTTACTCCAGTATTTTGAATGTTTTATTATTACTTTTATTTTTTAGAAACTAAATATGCCAAGGATGGCATCTTAGCATATCTTCACTTTCTGATAAGAATCTCTTGTGTGTTAACCAAAACCCAAAAACTTTAACCTTATTGCTTTTGAATCATCTTTGACTCATAACTGACCCTCATGTGGGCTTCTAATATTATAAATTGCATGGGAGGAAAGTGTCTATCCTTCTTCATGGAGCTGCTGATAGATTTGAATCAGCAAAGCACACTCCCTCTGAGTTAACAGTGCATCTCCCTACAGAGCTTCATTCTTTAACTTGTGTTGCATGTCATCAAATAGGAATCAACTCATAACTTCCCCTCCAGGGGTGATTCAGAGGCAGGAAATCACATGGGAGGAATTTGCCCTTTCTTCTTCCACACACCTGTTGAGTTCTAACCTCATTATGTCTCTGGGATTGCAGTACATTTACTTACCACTAGAATAATTTTCCAATGGCAATGGAAGAAAAGTATAGGTGGAGGATTTAAATACAACCAAAGCTGTGTTTTTAGGAATTGATACACACAAAAAAACATGTTATCTATGAAGTGAGTCAATGCATGAAAGTCTTGTGTAATTATCTAAATAATAGTTATTTTAGAGCTAAATGCTCAAAATCAAGCAAGGGGTCGGTCAGGGATGTATTCTATCTCCATACCTTTTCAATCTGTATGCAGAACAGATCATCGGAGATGCTGGGCTATATGAAGAGGAATATGGCATCAGAATTGATGGAAGAATCATCAGCAACCTGTGTTATGCAGATGACACAACCTTGCTTGCTGAAACTGAGGAGTACCTGAAGC
>NW_006399920.1:1620053-1647868 GCF_000299155.1 Elephantulus edwardii | reverse complement strand
CATATTTTGGGCATGTTTCAAGGAGGGACAGGTCCTTGGAGAGGGACATCATGTTTGGCAGAGTGGAGGGACGGCACAGGAGAGGAAGACCTTTGATGAGATGGATCGATTCTGTGACTGGAGAGGTGAGAATAAGTGCATTTGAGATGGCTAGGTTGGGACAGGATAGAAGAATGTATAGAGCTCTTGTACGTAGGGTCGCTCTGAGTCGCAAGAGACTCTATGGCACATAACAACAACAACAACAACAGAGCTAAATTCTTTATTATTATTCTGAGATTCTACATAGTGATTTTATAACATATAAGTAGTAACTGAAGAACTACATTTAAGCTAATGTAATTTTATGAAAGAAAGAAAAAAAAACACTCAAAAAAACAAAAAACCTCTGAGCCAGAAACAAGAAATGACAAAATCAAGTCTAAAATAATGAGATCAATATTATACTTTTAAAATATTACACTTTTTATTAGAACTTTAGTAAGTATGCACAAATTAACTTCATAAGAATGAATTACGAATGCATTTTAAAAGTCATATTTAATAATTAGAAATAGACTAGAAACAGAGTTTTGTCTCTGGAGCTACTTCTTATAGAATAGGATTCTATTTCTTTTTCTTAATAATAAAGAAGTGGGGCTACTGAATATGATTCATTATCTCTCTTTCATATTAGATTCACTTAAAATTTACCAAATTTTGAGAATCAAAAAACGTTAAAAATATCTTCCTATCTCAGCTACCAAACATTTTAGTTAACTATACTATAAATATGCATTATCATAACTAGTTTCTGTTAAGGTACATATGCAAATGATAAGGTAGCTATTCAAATTGGACATCATTCTTTATTTCCTTTTGTGTCACAATTTAAACTGAAGCATAATTTCATTTTCTATACTAACAAAATTGTCATACTAGAAAATAGCTTTCATAATATATACTAAGACCGTATAAAATGAATTATTGTTGCAACTAAATGTGTTCCATGAACTAGCTTAACACATTAGCTTGTATGCCATAGTCTTCTCTTGTTTAACATTTGCAGTAAAATAAAAATGATAGGACTCTTAAGAACAGTATAGAATTAGAAACAGAAATTATTGTACATTACACCATTTGATAAGATGCACTGGTGCTTGCTGACAGTAACCTTAATGAAGATCATCCTAGAGATGTTAAAATATATGTTGCTATGTAGTAACAATCAAATATCCAGAATAATTTATCTTATTTCAACATTTTCATACTTCTTTTAAAAGCTCTCCTATCAATTAAAAGAACACTGAAATCTCATTTGGTAAAAAATCTGAAGGTTAACTATCAGTAAAACTCAATATAGACAAATTACTGAGGAAATGCAAATAATTTGAATAGTTTTGAAGTTTTGACTGTTAAAACAAATTAAATCCAAGTGATAGAATGTATAATATAGAACTATAATTCAGAAGAAAAACTAATCTATTTTTTTATTAATGGAAATTTAGAATAAGTACAGATGATCACATAGAGCTAATTGAATTGTTTCACTCTACATGAATTTCTAATCCTTAGGAAGTTTGCTAGATTACACCAAAAGATTACCTCGAAAACTGGATACAAACCGTTAGAATGTTTGTTGTTAGAAAAGATGTTAGCTTCACCCTTCAAATTTTTTCCTTTATTCTTTTTTTTTTTAATTCACTAATGGTTCCTTGTGACAAAGAGTAGAGTCTATAGCCGTTCAAATTTACATCCTCAGAATCCCAATGGAATGTTGCTATAAGCAGGTGTTGGCATCAGTGAGTTTGAGGTTTTGAGTTATCAAATTTAGTGGGTTGACAGAAAAACAAGTTCAAAATATATACATGCTTATTTACAATATAAGATCCTATCTTTTTCCTCTCAAATTGCTTTTTCTTTTCATTAAAGTATACAGATTGTTAGTGATGTCAATAGGGTAACAATTCTTTCTTCAATCTTGATGGAGTATTTTTATTTGTATAACAGATTCTTGGATTTTTTTTCTCAGAATACAGATTGAATATGTATAACAGAAGAGTACAACCCTGAGATACAATTTTCCTGATTTTAAACAACTCAATATCCTCTTGATCTGGTCAAACCAATGCCTCTTGGTCTATTGGTAGTTTCAAATGAGCACACACATTTAATTTTTCTAAAATAGTCATTCTTCACATTATCCATAGTTCTTTATGCTTCACACCATCAACGATATCCTTATGTACACAGTGAGATACCATCTCCTCCAGTGGCAGTAGAAAATTTAACAGGACAGCAAGCCGTAAATGTTGGAGAGGACATTGAGAGATTGGAACTCTCAAACATTCACTCATCCAATTAGACAGCACAGGACAATTTTGCAGCTATGACTGTAACAGGCTTGAGGCAAGGCAGAGATCACAAAGACACTGCAGGAGGAAGCAAGGTTCCAATATGTTATCCACATGATTGTTGTTGTTGATTACCTTCAAGTAGAGCATGACTCATAGCGACCCTATGAACAAAAGGCCTGAAGTCTTTCGATTCCCATGAGTCATATTTGTCTCAGTGGCAACTGACAATCTTTTCTGCTGAGTTGATTCTGAGTTTTAAGAAACTCTCTATGACAGCATAGAACCACGTTTTGTGTTCTCAGAGCTGTAATCTTTCTGTGAGCATAGTGCCTCATCTTTTCCACATGGAGCTTCTGGAGGGTTCACATTATCAACCTTTCAAGTGCTTTACCACTGTGCCACTAGGAAAAGTGAAAGAGAGAAGAGCAAGAACGGGGGGCAGGGAGTGGGGAAGGAAAGAGGGAGAAAGAGAAGGATGGGAGCTCTGATTTGTGCAGAGTTTTCTGTTGTCTGTGAGAGCCTTGGACAATTTTAGTCTACCAAAGATTTTTACAATTTACTACTGAATGTAGAACTGGCGAAAAGATGCACAGTACCATACCATTATATAGTGTTTCCACCAGAAAGATCCATAAACACAATTAATCCTAGAAATAAATAGGAAATGTTGTTATTATATGCCATCAAGCAGGAACTGACTCATTGCTGACCCTTCAGTAAGTAAGTTTTTAGAGGTGACAAACCGCATGGGAGGAGACTGCCCATTTTCACTTTCAGACCAGCTGATGGATTCAAACTGCTTAACTTGCCTTTGGTCTGGCAGCTCAGCTCTTTACTGCTACACAACGAAACTTAATATTATGATAATATATACAAAGGTAGTAAAATAAGTTTTATTTTTTGTATTGATCCTTTTTACACTTCTTACTAAAACTTTCATTAGCTACCTTGGTGATCCTATGTTCACTAGGGAGAAATGAGAAGGTCTTTATAATCTGCTGGTCATTTTGAGTGAGTGAGATGTAAACAGTAAATGTGAGAAGATGCTGACTAATATACTTTCAACATTAGACAGTGAGAACCTGGATTTTGAGTGCTACTAAATTGCATCTGTAACAACCTCCTCCAAAAGCATTCATTCATTCATTCAGGTTTGGAGAAATGGCTATGCAAGTCTCAAATCTAATGCATTCAAAACCAAATTTATAATCATTTAAAAGTCTTCATCCAATATGTTTTGCTGTATAAGAACAAAACATATTTTTAAACTTAAAAAGGAGTGAAATATTTCAGCCACAAAAGGACAAATATTTCATAGGGCCACTGTTGTAAAAAGACTGACATTGGGCTTGAAGAAAGACAGAGAAGGAGGGTATGAATGATGTATATTGCATTGAAATAGATGAGGAAAATAACTGTTTAAAAGGATATATGATTTATTATTGTCATGACAGGAGTCAAGAATGACGGTTATACCGTGGAGTGGACTTGGAGTGAGGGATTGCATAACAATGAAAGAGTGTAACTTTTACTTTTCAAGGAGAAGAGTGAATTGGGGGAGAGGGGTGGGTAGGGAGAAAAATGCAACAATAAATTAATGGAAACCTTAAGTAAGCTTTCATTAAAATTAATTTTAAAAAAAGAAAAGGAAGAGCCATTTGTTGGAGATGCACATTATTTTACTAAATTCCAAGATACCGCTTGTATTATTTATTAGTTTTGAATCTTTCTCCTCTCTATGTCAATCCCACTGACTTGTTCAGCTTGCAGTCTTCTAATATCTGAATTTACAATAGCCTCATGACTGGTATTGTTTGCGTGTAGTTTTTCTTGATGTAAATCCATCAACTGTAACTGACACCAGAAAGATCATTATGGGATGCAAATTTACTTTTGTCACTCACTTGTTTAGGCAACTTAGTTGACACTTAATATTTTATCACATGGCAAAATTCATTTGTGATTTATTCTGAATCTATATTTCTGCTTTCAGCTGAAGGCTAAATTTAAATATCGCTTCTCTGAACTCTTAGTTACGAAGTCATTCCTTTTCCTTCTGATTGTACACAGAGCATAGCTTTACCATAATATTTATCATATTATAAGAATTATTTGCC
Source organism: Elephantulus edwardii (assembly GCF_000299155.1). Classification (NCBI taxonomy): domain Eukaryota; kingdom Metazoa; phylum Chordata; class Mammalia; order Macroscelidea; family Macroscelididae; genus Elephantulus; species Elephantulus edwardii. The sequence goes on along the minus strand of NW_006399920.1, from coordinate 1,643,415 downwards.
TGTCTGCCCTTTAACTATTTGAAAGCAATGGAGTCTTGCTTATCTTTGTAATAGCTATGACATGGACATTAACTAAAGCATAATAGATATTTCAAAATTGTGCAGTGTTAATAAATTAATTATTCATTCACTTTCAGAAGTTTTTCACTACTCTTGAAATAAATGGAAGGCTGCCCACAGCCTTTTACCAATGTCCCCATTATTAATACTCTATACATTATGGTAAATGCTATAAAACTCACCTGTTTGGGCAATAAAATAAACCTGTTATAACATTCTTACTAGCTCATTTTATTTATAGTATGTTTCAAAGATGCTATATAAAAGATTATTGAGCATTTATAACAATTTCTTATCAAGTCTTTGTTGACTAATTAAAATAAATTATGTCTATTATACTATGCTGAGTAACGAACATGAGAAAGTACACTTGCATGTGTAATGTAAATATATTTCAGATTATTTGAAAATTCACAAACTTACTTGTCTTATAAACAATGAAACAATTTTAGTAATACCTGTTATGCCCTAGTCTCACAATTATCTTTAAATGTACACATAGTATCTTTCTAACATTCAGTATCGTCATAACTATGATGAAGACAAAGGCCTTTTTCTCTACACAGAGTCAATTTCTGTCTTCCTTGTTCTGGAGAGTCTCATGATGAAGACATTTCTGGTAATCACATTCTGATTGCTCCATCTTGATCATTCCATCATGATCTACTGAAGAATGAACTTGGGAAATCAGAAATCGAGTTTAATATTGAAATCAGCTTATTTCTCAAGGTCACAATAAATTCTCCAAGTCATTCCCAAGACTTTCTTTTCATTCTTTCAGATAAGAGGATCTATTACTTCGAAAGCATCCACTTAATAAGTTTATTACGTATTTAAAGTGTCTGACATGGTGAATATTTGTTTAGCCACTTGATTAGTATAAAGATCTGAAACAATTATTTTTCCTATAAGTTAATCTTACTGTAATGAAATTTTGTTAAGGGTTTGTTTTTTTGGGTTTTTTTTGTCTTTAGTTTTGTTTGTTTTGTTGTTGTTGTGGGGGGTTTTTTGCCTAACACTTTCCCTTGCAAATGTGTTTTATTTCATTTTGTTATGCAGCTATATTAACTTTAAAAATACACATTCCTACTTCTTTTTAAACCAAATTACTATATCTTCAAAACATGTTTATATGCATTTTCTTTCTAAAAATTATAAAATGGATGCAGCAAAATATCTCAGCTTTTTTCATGCTTAATTAGAAATGAGAATAAACAACTAAATTAAAGTGCATGTGAGAAACGAATATAAATGCTCTCTTTACTCTCTGTGGAAAAGCAAACTTGAAAATAAAAACCAGGCTTATAGCAATTAATCTAGGGGGAAAGATCCATTTAGTCAGTAATGAGTCATTTGATGGAAATGTTCCTTACTACTGAGGAGGAAGAGTGCTCTTGGGAGCTGGAGGGTAAGGAGTTGCGCTGCCAACCTAAAGGCTGGTAGTTAGAACGCACAAGCTGCTCAGTAGAAGCAAACTCAGCCCTCTCTACCAATTTTAAAACTTCTAAAAGCTTGCTAGAGGGTCGGCTATAAGTCACTGGAAAGCAGGAAAGCAATAGCATAACTGGGAAGCAATCAGAGGGTTTTGTTGAGGGGATATGTTTTTTGTTGTTTTTGGTTTTTTTTGTGGTTTTTTCTTTTTCTTAATTGAGAGATAACAATAACTATTCTCATCCTAAGCAATCTTCATAGGTGTGTCTGTGGATAAATCACTCATTAGTAAAATAAAATTCAGACTTTCAAATTCACTACCTTTCTGCAAAGAAGATGTGGTGATCTGATTGCAAAAGATCAAGTATGGAGCTCGAATAGGCAAGGTTTTAATTTGTTGTACATAAAGTAGCTATGAGTCAGAGTCAACTCAATGACATTTAACAACAATAATAAGTACTCATGTCTGTTAAACGTATACTTATGGGTGAAATGAAAATTTGTACATGCCTTTGTACGTATTATAGTATAGTATAGTATATCATGTAATGTTATGTTATGTAATGTATTATTGTGTTGTGTTGTATTTTATTGTATTGTTGTTTTTGTTGTGTGCCATTGAATTGGAATTGACCCATAACCTCAAGGGAGGAGATGGCCCATTCTGAGGCCACCAGAGCTCCCTGAATACTGCTTTATAATTTTTTTTATAAAAAGTAATTCTAATTAACACTCTAATTATAGTTTAAGGGAGCTCTGGTGGCCTAGTGACAAGAAATTGCATTGAAATTCCAAAGTCATGGGGTTCAAATCCACCAGGTCCATAGAAGAAAGGATAGGCAATCTCCTCCTGTGTGATTTGAAACCTCTGAAATCCCATTGAAAGGTCAGCTATGGGTCAGTTCTGACTCCACAGCACACAACACCACCACAATAATCATTGCTTCATGAAATTTCTAGTTGTTCCACATGGTTACTGACATTTAATATGTTGCTTGTTTCATTTTAGACATTGTGACAGGTGTATAAAAGTGTCACATGACCTCTTTTACTTGGTTTTCTCTAAGTCTGTATTTTTGGTGCAAGCCAAGTTGTATGAAACTCTACTCTTTCAAACCCACCAAGCTGTTCATCAGTAAAAAGGGACAGACCCTTCACTTAAGATTGATGACCTCAGAAACTTGATGGAGGGTCCTTAAAGTCAGAACCAATTTGTAGACAGTGATTCCCTAATTCTCAGATTTAAAAAAAAAATCTTAGTATTATTTGCAAAACACATAATGTAAATATAATACAAAATGGAGCTCTTATAACCTAGTGATAAGAGGCTTCGCTGCAATCCCAAAGGCGTGCGGTTTGAATATACCAGCTGCTCCTGAGGAAATATGAGCAATCTCCTCCTGTGTAGTTAACTGCCTCTGAAAAGCCACTGGAGGTTCAGCTGTCAGTTCCAACTCAATGGCACACAACAACAACAATATACCACACACACACACACACACACACACACCGAGCCCTCATGCTCTCTGCTCTTTATCGATTGACAGATTGCTCTCTCTTCTCATGCAGCCTCAGCCGCATCCCTGAGACACAATGGTGAAGGTCAGAGGAAAAGGATTTGGCCACATTGGATGCCTGGTCACCAGAGCTGCTTTTAACTCTAGCAAAGTGGATATTGTTGACATCAATGAGCCCCTCATTGACCTCAACTACATGTTCCAGTATGATTTCAATCATGGAAAGTTCAACAGCACTGTCAAGGCTGAGAATGGGAAACTGGTCATCAATGGGAAAGCCATCACTTTCTTCCAGGAGCAAGATCTGGCCTACATCAAGTGTTGTGATGCTGGTGCTGAGTATGTTGTGGAATCCACTGTTATCTTCACAACCTTGGAGAAGGCTGATACTCTCTTTAAAGATGGTGCCAAACAGGTAATCATCTCTGTGTCTTCTGCTGATCCCCCCATGTTTATGATGGGTGTGAACCATGAAAAGTATGACAACTCTCAAGATAGTCAGCAATGCCTCCTGTACCACCAAGTGTCATCCATGACAACTTCAGCATCATTGAGGGACTCATCACTACAGTCCATGCCATCACTGCCACTCAGAAGACTGTGGATGGGCCCTCTGGAAAGCTGTGATGTGATGGCTGTGGAGCTGCCCAGGACATCATCCCTGCATCTACTGGTGCTGCCAAGGCCAGGGGCAAGGTTTTTGCTGAGCTGAAAGGGAAACTTACTGGCATGGCTTTCAGTGTCCACACCCACAAAGTGTCATTTGTGGGTCCGATCTGCTGTCTGGAGGAAGCTGCCAAATATGATGACATCAAGAAAATAGTAAAGCAAACATCAGAAGGACCCCTCAAGAGCATCCTGGGATACATTGAAGACCAGGTTGTCTCCTGTGACTTTAACACTCTTCTACCTTTGATACCGGGGCTGGCATTGTCCTGAATGACCACTTTATCAAGCTCATTTCCTGGTATGATAATGAATTTGGCTACAGCAACTGAGTGGTCGATCTGATGGTTCACATGGTCTTCAAAGAATAAGAGCCTCTTGGAACACCAGCCTCAGCAATAGCACTAGAAGAGAGAGAGAGAGAGAGAGGAGAGACCCTCCTCTGCTGGGGAGTCCTTGCCCCAACCTGATCCTTTTACACTCTGAGAATTACACATCCTTGACACAGTTTCCATCAGTACCCCTGAGAAAGGGGAGGGGCGTACCACATGCCATCAGTACTCTGTACTCAGCAAAAAAAAAGCAAACCCCCTCAACTATGATTTAATCACTAAAACAGTAATATTTTCTGAAAGAAAATCTTTTGAAAGCTTAAATTGGTGTGTGTGTGTGTGTGTGTGTGTGTGTGTGAATGATATATTATAAAAAGGAGCAACAAACAATATAAAAATATCTTTATATTTTATACTATATTATGGGCAAGGGAGTACCATAAGAATAAGAAACAATGGTAATGAAAGAAGAAGTTCAAGATGCAATTAAGACACTGGCAAAATGTGAGGAGCAGGAATCAATGGGATTTCAATTAGTGTGCTTCAACTAACAGTTACATCCCTTGATTTCTATGCCAGCAAATCTGGAGGATGGCTGGATGCCTGGCTGAATTACTGGTAGAGATCCATATTTGTTGCCATTACCAAGAGAACTGACTCAACTGACTGTGGAAATTATACGAAATATCATTAACATCACATGTAACCAAAACTTCAGTGAAGATTTTTTAAAAACTAGCAAGGTATATGGAAAGGGAACTTCCAGAATTCAAGACTAGGTTTTGAAAAGGCCAAGACACAAGGAATACAATTGCTGATGTCAAGTGGATCCTGGCTGAAATTATATACTATGAGAAGAATGTCTATTTGTGCTTTATTGACTACTCAAAGCTATTTGTGTGGATAGTAACAAACTATGCTAATATAAAAAAGAATGAGAATCCCAGACCACAACTTCATTGTGGTCATGTGAAATCTGTATCTAGATCAAGAAGTTGTTGTTCAAAGGTGAAAGAAAAACATAGTACGGTTTAAAATCAGGGAGGTTATATATTGTATCCTTTCTCTATACATATTCATTCTGTATGCAGAGCAAATAATGCATGAAGCTGGGCACTATGAAGAGGAATGCAGTGTTAACGTCTGAGGAACACTCAAGAACAACCTGAATTATGCAGATAACACACGTTGCTGAAAAGTTAGGAGGACTTGGTTTGCTATAAAAAGACATGGACTATAGCTTAAAGTGGGGGTTATATCTGCTGAAAAGTTAGGAGGACTTGCAGTGTTTGCTGTAGAAGGACATGGATTATAGTTTTAAGCATGGATTATATCTCAAAATCAAGAAAACAAAAATTCTCACCATTAGGCCGATAGGTAACATCATAATAGAGACAAGAAAGGATTGAAATTTTCAATAATTTTGTCTTACTTGATCAATAATCAAGCTTTATTGGTACCTGCCGGACTAGGAAACATATTGGTTGCATTGGGCAAGTCTGTTGTAAGGGACCTCTTTAAATTATTGAAGAGCAATGATGTCAGTTTGAAGACTAAGGTGTGCCTGATTCAGACCCTGGTCTTTTTATCACTTGCAATGCATCTGTGATAATGAATAAAGTTGACATAAAAATGGATACATTTAAGTTGTGATGTTGGAGAAGATTACTGTATATCCATGGACTGCCAGAAAAACAAACAGGTATGACCTGGAGAAAGTGAAGCCAATGAGTAATTCTTGGAGGCAGAGATGATGAAATCTTATCTCTCATGCTTTAGACAACTTGCTTAAAAAGGGACATCACTCTTGGGAAAGTAGAGGCTCAGTGAAAAAGAAGAACCCCCAAAGAGTTGGATTGACACATTGTCTGCAGCAAAGGGCTCAAGTGTGTCAGAGATTATGAATATGTCACAGGATAGGACAAGGTTCAGATCTATTCATAGAGTCGCTATGAATTGTACTCAACTAAATAGAATTTAATGACAAAAATAACATGTACCTGGGCATAATAAAAAAGGGGACAATCTAATTTTCTATACTCTTTATCTTTATAGTCTATTAAATTAGAAGATGGGATATCTTTATAGTAATAGTTTTCAGAAAAACATCTTTTGTATTGCCTCATAGGTATTTTATGAAGATATTTAAGGACTCTATAAACTTGGAAAACTAGACAAATAACTAATAATATTATTTTTTACTTGAATATTTGTTTGTTTACTGTGGTGTTATATTAACTGTTGGCTGTTCTAGCCATTGTATTAGCCCCATTGGTATCCAACTACTTTAAATGCAGACTCATACTCTAGCAAATCATCAGCAGTTGTGGGACTAAAATAAGAGAGAGAGAGAGAGCTTTCCACAGTGTAGAGCTAGATCTTGGTGATGGTGATGGAAAGAGGAGAAATTGTGAACTGCTTTGGAGAGATCATGGCAAGGTGTAATGAGACAGAGGAACCCTAAATAAAGACCACAGTTAAAAGGCTTGTTGGTTGTGTTTTGTTTTGTTTTTAATATTTTTTTATTCTATATTGGTTTGCTTACAAAGTTCATGTATATTTTATTTCATACTATCCTTGTTCATATTTTATTTCATGCAATCATTCCAGTTTCACAAGTAAGAGTAAAGTCCATGAGTCAGCACTGATAATAGACATTGAATGATTGGTAGGAAGAGATGCTAGAGTAGGTATGTCTGATGGAGAAGCTGTCTGTTTGCTGCTATGTATAGTATTGAAGGGGAGAGTTCCCCTTTATGGAGTGGTTAGGAGTCAGACATTGTCACTCCATATTGTACCTATTTTTTTACATTTACTTCTTTTAACTTGTTTTATTTTATTTTTTTTTTTTTTTAGTTAATAAGGAGTACCAGCTTACAAATTGTTTTCTTAAAAAAACAGGGATTTATTTTGGTTTGTTTTCTCATCAAAACCAATACCCAACCCTAACAAAGTTTTCCCAAACTTTAAAATTGATAATTCTGACTCAAATTTTTAATTTTTGTTTTGTTCTTTTAATTTCTTTGTCATTTTGATGTTTCAGATATACACAGAAAAGTTCAAAGTTTCACAATTTCAGCATGAATGCTGCCCAAAGAACAAGTTTGAAGCTGCATTTCCACATTGGATATCTCCACTTTAATCACAAATTCTTTATTTAACTATGTTTTACTGCAATACATTCATAATTTTTAAAACACATTTACTATTATTTTAATCAGTTAAATTCTACAGAATCTGAAATTGGTAACAATAATACAGATATCATATAGTATTATCCCTCACATGGTGCTTGCTACATGGATGCTTTATGAACTTAAGGCATTTATTTTACAATATAACCTGACATTTACATTTGCCTAGAGGCTTGAGGGTAAACATTTGCAAATATCCTAACACAGAACATTACAATTGGACTGAATAAGGAATTTTATTTGGAAAATACTAAACTGAGAACAACTGTAAGTAACCATGTGTTTTTACTGTGGTGGTTGACTGCTACAGATACCTGAAAGAACAGTAAGTGTAGCTGAATGAGTATCAAAAAGATTATCAGAGGGATATACACAGATTTATACTTATAAATACATATCTATATTTCTCTATTTTTCTTTCACAGGCTCAAGCTTTATGACATATGGTGAGAGTACTTGCATTAAATTTTCTCTTCTGAACATAGATAGCAAGATAGTACATTAGGGATCTGTGGTGGCATGATTCATAGAGGTCACTCTGCTAATCCATGAGCAGAGCCTGTGGGACAGTCTGAATCCACCAGCTCGCTGCTCATCAGCAGAAAGGAGGGAAACAGCCTACCTGAAAGTGACAGCCTTCCAAAGCCCACCAGTAGGTCACCGTACAGTTGATTCTGACATGTTGCAAAAATATTCTTTTTAAACTATTTCATATTTTTAAGTTCTGTCTTCCTAATAAGAACCTCACTTGTGTAAGTTCAAACTGAGGCTGAAAAAAAAATATGAAAACAAGTCCAAAAGAACCAAAATATGAACTTGAATCTGTAATTTAAAAGACTTCTAAAGAATAGGTTAGAAGCATTGAACACCAATAATTGACAATCAGAAGAATTATGACACCACATGAGTAACATTCATGAAGAATAACATTCATGAAGAGAGCAAAAGACAGTGAAGTAATAAAAAGCCAAAATGGATGTCAGAGGAGACTGAAAATTGCCCTAAAGCATTGGAAAAACTGAAAAGGGGAAAGAATCATAGAAGTAAAAGAGCTGAACAGAAAATTTCAAAAGACGACACAATTCAGTGGGGACCCCAAAAAGATGGGGTAATAATAGGCATATATCAATTGCAATTAGTTATATAAAATTAATTAAATGTATATAAATGATTATATGAAACAATCTGAATGAAAGATTCAATAAAATATAGTATGTATTAATGAATCACAAAGTAAACAAATTATTGTATGAAAGCCAAATTTTTTTAAAGGTAACTCAAGAAGATAAAGCAAAGCATTTTAATGGAATGAACAGAGAGCTGAAACTAGAGAATAAAAAGGAAAGAACTCACTCAGTGTTTCTTACACTAAAAGAACTGAAAACAAAATTCAAGTCTTGAATTACAATACTAAGAGATGTTATGGGCAATAGTTGAATGACCCAGAAAAAAAAAAATTAAAAGAGGATGGAGAGAATACTGAGTCACTGTGCCAAAAAGATTTGGTGACAATGAAATTTTCAGGGAGTGCTATATGATCAAGAGGTGTGATCAGTAGTGACGAAGGAAGAATTTCAAGCTGCACTGAAGACATTGGCAAACAATAAACCCCCAGGAATTAATGGGATACGAATCCACATGCTCCAAACAACAGATGCTTTCTTGGACATGCTCTCCAGTCTGCGCTAAGAAATTTAGATGACAACTACTGAGCCAGACCACTGGAAGAGATCCATATACGCTGCTATTACCAAAAAAGTTGAACCAACAGAACGTGGAAATTATCAGAGTATCATTAAGATCACTTGCAAGCAAAATATTGCTGAAGACCATCTAAAGCCAGCTAAAATTGTACATTGATAGCAAGCTGCCGGAAGTTCAGACTGGGTTTAGAAGAAGCTATGGCAACAGGGATATCATTGCTGATGTGAGATGGATCCTGGTGGAAAGAAGATAATACCAGAAGAATGTCTATTGATGCTTTATTGATTATGCAAAGGCATTTGACTATGTGGATAAGAACAAATTACTAATAACACTGAAAAGAATGAGAATTCTAGAAGACCTAATTACACTCATGAGAAAAACTTTACCTCAAACAAGAAGCTATTGTCTGCACACATCAAGGAGACAGTACATGGTTTAAAATTGGGAAATGTGTGTGTTAGAGTTGCATCCTCTCTCTATACCTATTCAAGTGTATGTTGAGAAAATCATTCAAGCAGGTATAATCTATGAAGGACATTGTGGTGTTAGCATCAAAGGAAAACTCATCAACAACCCGTGTTATACAGTAACCTATGTTTGGTACCAGCAGTCAGGGGATCAGGAGACATACTGTATTGGGAAAGTGTGCAGTCAGGGACCTCTTCAAATTACTGAAGAACAATAATGTCAGTTTGAGGACTAAGGTGCATCTGATTCAGGCTACAGTCTTTATTATCACTTGCTGTGCATTTGAAATATGGGCAATAATTAAGGATAACAGAAGAATTGAATTGTGGTCTTGGGGAAGAGTATTGAAGATCCCATGGACTGTCTAAAGAACAAACAGATATATCTTAGAGAAAGTGCAGCCAAAATGCATGCTAGTGGAAAAGATGACAAAGGTTTACTTCACAGACTATTTCTTGGAGAGGGACATTATGCTTCGAAAGGTAAAGGGTCAGCAAAAGAGAAGAAGACCATCAACCAGATGGATAGACACAGTTACTGCGGCCAGGGGCTTAAGTGTGCCTGAAGTAATGAGGAAGGTACAGCATAGATAGGGTTCAGGTCTATTGTTCAGAGGGTTGCTATGTTAACCTTATTGTTCATAGGGTTACTTGACTTGATGGCACCAAACAACAAAAACAAGACATTCATCAATCTTCATGACATTATTATTTACTATTAACTAATTAAATAATTTGTTATTGGCATTATGATCAACCTCAATGTTAAACATGTAGTAGATGTATGAGAATTGTTATTTTTCTTTTCAAAATAATGTGATTTCACACACACACACACACACACACACACACACACACCCCCCTCTTCAAACTCATTACCTTCAAGTGGGAATTGACTCATAACTGGTACTCCGGCCTGTTTTCAGTCTGTAAATCCTATGGAAGGAGAATGCCCATCTCTCTCCTATGGAAGAGAATGCAGATTTTAATCATCTGTCTTTGAATTGACAGTGCAACTTCTGACCTGTTGGGCCACCGGAACTAGTTAACAAATTAACTGTCAGTCTTGTCATCAAACACATTGTTATGGATTTATTAGGTGGAGGTTTGTTTTTATGGTTCCTTATCAAATTCATAATCTCATCAAATCAATGAATTCAATTCCTTGCTTTTGAATCAAAACTGGTTCATAGCTGGCTCCAACAGGTTTTCTGAGGCTGTAAATTATACGAGAGGAGATTGTCCGTCTTTCTCACTTGGAGCAGCTGGTGCATTCAAACCACTTGCCTTTGGATCGGCAGAGCAACTCTTTTCCCACCACACCACCAGACCTTCCTATCACTTCATCAGAAACATCAAATTATGTCACAATATAGCATTTTACATTCTTCAGTCAACTCTTAATGATTATTTATAGTGTGGCCACTCACTCATTGCCATGGAATTGGAACCAACTCATTGCTGACCCTCCACTAGGTTTAGAAATCCTAAATTGCACAGGACATTGCCCATCACTTATTTGTAATAATGTAGGTTTGCCTACATGTTATCCAGCATACAGTTAATTCAGGCACATATTGACTTTCTTTTTTTTTTTTTTTAAGCAGCCGATAAGTTTATTCATATTGACTTTCTTTACAATAGGACAAAAAAAATTCCTCAACACACCTGTGTGATCTTGGATCATCTTCACAATCAATTCAGTGCTCAAGTCCATTCTAGTCATTCGGTCAATCCATCTTGTCTTGGGTCTTTCTGTTTATCACGCATGCTCTACTCTTCACAATGTGTTTTTCTTCAAATACTACCCTTTATTCCTTACCGCTGACAACACGCCCTTCATAAGTGGGACAAAGTCTCATCATTCTAACAGGCATTCTTGCCACACTTCTTTGAAGATATGTTTATTTATTCTCTCGGTAGTTCATGTTGGATTTAATATTCATTGTCAACACTACAATTCAAAGATAACAACTCTTCTTTTATGTAGTTTATTGTAAAATTTTCACATGGATAGGAGCATTCAAAAACATCTTGACTTGCATCAAGTGTATCATAGTCTTCAAAATTATATCCTTCACTTTAGCATTTTAATCAGTTTTTTGGGAGTAGACAGACCCTTTGCAACATGTGTGGATTTAGTAACTATTATTTCTACTAGTGGCACAGTGTGTAGGGAGATGTGATGTTAATTCAAATGCAGCATCTCTTTGGTGGTTTACTCAGTTAGTGCCTCCATAAGAAGAAAGATGGACCATCTTTTCTCAGGAGATTTATTGTTTCAGAAAGCCAATAAAAAAGCAGATCTGTGTTGGTTTGGGCTCAACAGCAATGATAGAGAGACTTCCTTGATTGTTGATTATATGAATCAGCTTCAATTTTTTTTATTGTCACAGTTGTGAATAGTTTTAAATTAAGTTGTAATCCTTACTCATGATTATATTATTTTATTTTCCACCAATAAATACTTCGTCTTCTTTATTTTAAGCAAAGTCTACATATTACTGGTTGCTAATGAGTACCTTCGATCTGATATAGTTAGTCTGTTGTTGTTATGGTCCATAGACACGCATGAAACTCTTAGCCACCCTGTATCCAATATTTCTGAGCCCTGTCCTGTCCTGAGCCAGTCTCACTGCCTCAGACACATCTACCCCATTACCCTAATTACTGTGTAAATCCATCACATCTGGGATCTTCCTGTCCTTCACTGCCCCCTCCACCTTTTCAAGCATGACATTCTTCTTCAAAAACTTGTCTCTCCTGGCCATGTGCTCAAGGTGTGTGAGATGAAACTTCAAAATCCTTGCCTCCAAGGAGCAGACTGGTTTCACCCTCTCCAAGGATCTGTTTATTCTCTTGGTGGTCCATGGTATGTTCAAGACTTTTTTCCAAAGACATCTATTCTTCTTTTATCATCCTTAGTCATTATCCAGCTTTCTCATGCACAGCAAGTGATTGCAAAGATCACGGTCTGAATCAGGTGCACTTTAATCTCTAGACTGACACCATTGTTCTTTAGGACTTTGGAGAGGTTCCTGACAACAGAATTCTCTAATGCAATTTGTCTTTTGATTTCTTGCCTGCTGTTATCAAGAGTGCTGATAGCATCGCAGATTATTTTTCTCAAGTTTGATGTGCATTTTTCTGCTTTTTATATCATGCAATATCCTCTTGTTATGTTCAAATAACTACATCTGCGTGGATATGCAAGTTCCACAAGAGCACAATTAAGTGTTCTGGAATTCTTATTCTTTGCAATGTTACCTGTAATTTATTATGATCCACACAGCTTAGTGCCTTTGCCTAGTCAATAAAACACAAGTAAACATCATTTTTTCAGTTAAGATTCTTCTGACTTCAGCAATAACATTCCTCATTCTACTTACTCCTCTGAATCCACATTGAAAGCTATACAAATAGGGCAGAATATAGCTGAGCATTCAATAAGTCTAAATTGTTTCCGTGATTGCATGGAAGTATTACAGTTACCTCTAGCACCAATTACAGGTATCTCCTGCTTTTCAAAAGTTCACTTTTTGTCATTTTATTTTTACAAAACACAGCTACTACTACTTGTTTTTGAAAAAAGAAACCTGGAGAGGATTTTTTTCTTTTATCGTAAATAGGGGCAAAAGTTAAAAATGTTGTTGTGTATCATTAAGTCAGAACCGACTCAAAGCTGACCCTCAGTGGGTTTTCAGAGGCCCATGGTGGACAGTGTTGGCTGGAGCTTCCCAACTAAATCAAGCCTGGAAGCAGGAGTGGCATCCACTTCCAAAATGGCTTGCCTCTGGAAATTCTACGTCTGAACAGTGCTCAGGCTGTTCGTTCATAGGGTCGCTATGAGTCGTCTACGACTCGACGGCATTAAACAACAACAACAACATATATCATATGGAAGGAGATAGTCCATCTTTCTCTCACAGAGCACTAGTGAGTTTGAATTGCCTGTCTTTGGATCAGGGGTGAAACTCCTTAACACAAGGCCACCAGAATTGCCTTACTTTTAATAATGCTGTTGTTTTTGGATACCATTGACTTGGAACCAACCCATAGTTGACCCTTCAGCGGGTTTTCAGAGGCAGTTAATTGCACAGGAGGAGATTGCCATCCTTCTCCCATGGAGCAGCTGGTGGCCTCAAACAGTGTGCCTTCGGAATTGTAGCACGGCTTCTTGCCACTAGGCCACCAGACCTCCGCTTTTTATAATAGTGACCATATTTCATAATTGTTCTTTTGTGACTGACTTATATCACTAAACCTAATCTCCTAGACTCGTGAACATGGTGCAGCCTATCATTCTTTGTTGTTGTTGTTGATAGGCACCAGCACATGAAGTATGACTCATATTGACTCTAAGAACTACAGATCTGACTCTGTCCTATCCTGTACTATCCTCATTGTCTCTGACATACTTGAACCCATTTCTTCAGTCAATACATCTCTTAGAGGATCTTCCTCTATTTCATTGACCATTCATCTTTCCAAGAATAATGTCCCTTTCCAAGGAATAGCCTCTTCTAACAATATACTCAAAGTACGTGATATGAAATTGTGAGAATGGCACAGGATAGGACATGATTTGGATCTGTTCTTTATACGATCGCTAGAAGTCATGCTCAACTTGATGACACCTAATAACAACAACAACATATGAGATGAACTTTACCATCATTGCTTCCATGGAGCATTTTGAATGTACTTTTGTCCAAGGACATTTCTGCTTTCTCTTTTGTCAGCCATCTGTATTCTTCTCCAGCATCAAAATTCAAAGACATCTATTCTTCTGTAGCTCTTAGTTACTTAGGATACATGCTTACCAGTGGGATCAAATTTATCATTCTTTCTGTATACTCACTGAAAGAATGTGCTTTAGCCATTTTTCTGTTGATAGACAAGTGTTTCTCATTTCTGTGCTATTACAAACAAGGATGCACTAAACATGGATGTGTACATATAATTCACATTGCAGCTTTTATTAGTTTACAATATATACTTAGTAGTGGGATTGCAGGATCAAATTGCATTTCCATTAGTAATTTTTTTATTCATATTTTTTCTATTTTTTTTTTACAGAGGTTTTGGATTTCCATTCATTCATTGCCACAATTTTCTCCCTTTCCACCCCTCCCCACCAGCTCACTTTCCCCTCCGAAGAGAGAAAAAAAAGAAAAAATTTCCTTCATTAGTATACAATTCCCACGCCCCTTCCCCCCACCCCCCACCCCGAGTACACTTCTCTATGCAACCTTAATTCTGGATTCCTGTGCTAACCATAATACTCAATCATATATCACTTCTAATCTGTTCTTTCCCTCATCTGTTTCAATACAATATACATAATTTATCCAGTTTTTTCTGTCATACCCCCACCCTGATGTCAGACCCATTCTACAACAGTGGCACCATGCAGTATTTGTCCCTTTGTGACTGAGATATTTCACTCAACATAATGTCCTCCAGGGTCACCCACTTTGAATAATATTGCATGAGTTCCTTGTTTTTCAGTGCTGCATAGTATTCCATTGTGTGGATATACCACAGCTTCTCTATCCATTTGTTTGTTGATGGGCCCTTAGGCTGCTTCCAACTCTTTGCTATTGTAAACAAAGCCGCAACAAACATGGGTGTGCATATATCTGCTTGGATGGCAGACATGGTCTCTCTGGGGTATATTCCCAGTAATGGGATTGCTGGGTCAAATGGTATCTCTATTTGTAACTTTTTGAGAAAGTGCCACACCACCTTCCACAATGGTTGCACCATCTTACATTCCCACCAACAGTGAATAAGAGTTCCATTAGTAATTTTTTAAGAAAATACCCATTATATTCCATAGTGAACCATTTTCCCCTTAGAGAACCAACTCCATTAAAGAATTTTAATTTCTTTACACCCTCAACAGCATGTGTTGCCTAATGCCCTTTTGAACTTTGTTCTTGTTGCTGGGGTTTACATATTGCACTGATCTTTTGATTTGCATCTGTTTGAATTCTAATGATCTTGAACACTTTTTTATGTATTTGTTGGACATCTGAATGTCATCTTAGGTGAACTTTTTTTCCAAATTCTCAGTATTCTGTAATTGTGTTGTTTACCTTTTTCTTGAGATTTTCTATATATTTTATAGATTAATTCCCTCAAGGGATTAGCCTTTGCTGTGTCAAATATTTGTCAGTCTGTAGGTTCTGTTTTCAGTCTTCCAGAAAAGTCTTTTTCTGCCCATGGCACCTAATTCTTAGATACTCAGATATTCTAGCTTATCTTCTCCTGAATGAGCATTTTCAGTTGTATTTGATAGCTATTATTGCTCAGGTAGTATTGACATTTTTATGATGTTAGATTTTCCAATCCATGAGCCTGGCTTATGTTTTCCTTACTTTTAAATTTTAGTTTATTGGATGAGATTCACCTTGCTTTCAAGTGTTAAAAAACAAACAAACAAACAACAACAACAACAACATAAACACCCCACTGCTTAAGTCAAATCTATTCTGTTGCATAATTTACCTGTTGGGTTTGCAAGGCTATAAATCTTTGATGGAAGAAATGCCTCTCTTACTCATGGAGAGCAGCTGGAGGATTTGAACCACTGACTTTTAAAGTAGCAACACAATGTATAACAAACTAGGATATCACAGCTTACTCTAGATGATTCCAAGGAGGGGGGAAATAAACCCCACCAAATTGCTAGCATCTTATAATGGGTTCCAACACCAAACTCATCACGGAGTTTCCCCTCTTACATGTGATGCTGCTGTTCATCTTTATTTCCCTACTGAATTCAAACCCTAGAAATGCCCCTTTGGATACCTGGACAATGTGAGATGGACACCACCACAAGAGACCCTTCTCCTAAATGGTGATGATTACTGTTGCTAAACCTTGAGTCACAACCAACTCACAGCTGACCCTCCAGTGAGTTTTCAGGAGCCTTAACTAGTAGGGGAGGAGATGGCACATCTTTCTCTAGCAGTGCAGTTGGTAGACTGAAACCACCTGCGTGTGATTAGCAATGCAACTCCTTACCACTAAGCCACCTGAACTCCCTAAGTTATTATTAGCTCTTTATACATTCAGAATGAAAGAAATTGTACTTCTATTGTGAAAGAAACAAAGCTGTTTAGGAGAGGAGGTCTTGCAGATGAGATCAATGCATCAATTAACAGAGAAAGGAACGTATTTTTGTCCTTGCTTTTTATTCATAATCATTGTATTCATTGCTTAAAGTTAGTTAAGTTTTCTGTCTTATATTTTCCAGTTCATAAAATTTCAGACTTTGTATCCTAATTAACATTAAGTATTCAATATCCCTTGCTCTATTTTCCATTAACAAAACCATATTATTCTAACAAAGAACACAACAATCAGCATAACAGAAACCTTAAAGAAAATATCTAGAGTAGTTATTATGTACCATAAATGTAACAAGAATTTTCTTTTAACTTAAAAATAGCAACCTCAGAATTGAAAGAAAAATAGTATATTAAGAGAGCAAGGTACAGATTCTTTTAAGCACTGTAGTCCTCAAATTAGCCCTCTTTCACATAACTGAGCCTATTAATAATGTTAGAGATTGTATTCCTAGCCATACTATGTGTAGAATAATTTTACATGATAAAACATAATCAATATCTTAAAAAGTTACCAACATTTTAGTTGTTCCCTGTTTCTCCACATGCAGCTGGCAAAACTATTACCAGCAGAGGGCGATGTTGTTTCAGTAGCAATAACAATAGAGGCTGAGAGCTGAAAGGGAGCTCTGGGGAGCAGTGCACAGGGAATTTCAGGCTGATTAGTGGATCCCTTCTGACAGCCCAAAGTCACCAACAACTAGGCAGGAAGGAAAATGAGCAATCTTCCGTGAGATTTGTTGTTGTTGTTGAGTATCTTGAGTCTTGACTGACTCATAGCTGACCATCCGGTGGATTTTCAGGGACATGAAAATTACACTTTGGAGATTCCCCATCTTTCTCCCTTTGAGCAACTGGTGGATTCGAAATGCTTACCATTTGATTGCCAGAACAACTCCTTACCAGTAAGCCACTCGGAGATTTAGAACCTCTGAAAACCCACTACAGGGTCAAGTCTGAGTTGATTCCAGCAGTGTACATATACGCAAGGGAATGCCCCCTACTTTAATTCATCATATTTTCTTTAAACCTTTAAAATAATGAAGGTATGCTGGCCGTTGTTGTTGTTGTTATGTGCCGTCGAGTCGCTTGGGACTCATAGCGACCCTATGTACAACAGCCCTAAATCTTGCTCTGCCCTGTCCCAATCGCATTGTCTCTCATACACTCATCCCGATTACCCCAGTCACTGAATCAATCCACCTCATAGAGGGCCTTCCCCTCCTGCGCTGTTCCTTCCCCCTACCAAGCATGATGTCCCTCTCCAAGGACCGGTCCCTCCTTACAACAACTCCAAAGTATGTCAGACGAAGCCCCAGAATCCTTGCCTCCAAGGAGCCATCCGGTTTGACCCTTTTCAGGATGAATCTGTTTGTTTTCCTAGCAGTCCATGGTACCCTCAATACTCGTCTCCAACACCACAGCTCAAAGGCATCAATTCTCCTTCTATCCTCCCTAGTCATTGTCCAACTCTCTTGATGCATAACAAGTGATAGCAAAGACCATGGCCTGTATCAGACGCACCTTAGTCTCCAAAGAGACACCACTGCTCTTCAGTACTTTGAAGAGATCCCTAACAGCAGACTTTACTCATGGAATTTGAAGATATTGATTATATTTACTTAATCATACAAAATTCTTCTGTGTATAGTCTAGTTGGGCTTAATTATTTCTCAAAATATACTTGGCTTGATAGAAGAGGAATGTTCTTAATAGAATTTGCACTCTATCCTCTTAGGTAGTATTCTCTTTAAAACAACGGAGTTTGTTTGAATTTAATTATTTTCTCTTGTTAATCAAAGGAATAAAAATCATGTTAAATTAAGATATCAATTGGCTTACCTGGCTAGGTTGGGGGGGAAAAAAGCATCACCATAGAGGAAGATTTGCCTCACAACTTATTATGCCTTTTCAACAGTTCATGTTTTAAGGCTGTTTTGAAAATACTTTGTCAAGTTGCAATAGTTGACAAGTCTTAAGTTACTAATGTTACTGATAATGTGTTGAGTACCAGTCTGTTTATTTCATGTAATGGGATCAAGAAAGTCCATAAGAGTCCAACAATACTTTTCTGTTTTTCATCCCCTGCTTCTTGTTTAAGAGCTGAAAAGAAGCCACTAATACTTTTTATATCCTCACGGGGAAATCCCTTTTCCTTCTTATTTGATATATCATCTTGATCTTTCTTTCCCCACTAATGTTGGTCATTTACATATAACATTACCATGTTGACATCTATTTGCTATCTAGAATATAGGATTCCAACTTTAAATCTAACCGTAATAAATATACTGTGCTACTGTTGTTGTTGTTGTTGTTTGTTATTGTTGCTAGCTGCCGCTACTGTTGTTGTTGTTATTGTTTGTTGTTGTTGCTAGCTGCCATCAAGTCAACTACAACTTACAGCTACCCTTTAAGAACCTCTGAACCTTGTCCAATCTGGCACTATGTTCACCATCTCCACCATCATTGTGGTCACTATATCAGTACCTCTTGTTGAGGACTTTCCTCTCTTTCTCTGACATTCATCTTTTTCCAACATAATGTCTTCCCCCACTCCCCATCCCGAACTAGCCCTTCCTGACAACAAGTCCAAAGTACGTAAGACAAAGTTTCATCACTTTCACCTTTAAGAAGCACCTCAGTTGCACTTACCACAAGAAAGACTGGTTATTTGGCAGTCTGTGGGATATTCAGTTCCCTTCTACAATGGCACAGTCCAAAGACATCAATTCTTCTTCATCATCCTTATTCATTGTCGAAATTTCTGATGCCAGGAGGGAATTTAAAATACCACGACTTGGGTCAGGAGCTCATCAGTCATTAAACTGACGTTCTTGATCTTTAATATTTTGGAGAGGTCCTTGAGATTTCTCCAAATAATACATCTTTTGGTTTCTTGACACCTGGTAAGAAAAGTGTTCAAGGGAATTAAATCATTGACAACTTCAATCTTTTCTCCATTTATCATGATCGATCCAGTGGTGAGGACTTTTGGTTTCTTGAGTGTTGTGACATAATCCATATGGGATGCTGTAGGCTTTGATCTTCGGCAGCATGTGCTTCAAGTCCCCTTCACTTTCTTCAGGCATAACACAAGTTACTGATGAGTCTCCCTCCAATCCTGATGCCACATTCTTCCTCATATATTTCAACTTCTTGAATTATTTGCTTGGCATAATGTGTTACCTGATAGTAATGTCAGAAAGTCTCTCTAAACCTAAATGTTTGTCTTTCCTTTTTTTTTAATGTTTGTTTTTCTAAGACAGAGAAGCACTGCAAAAATGAGTTCTAGAAAGGAAATTTTCTTTGACTTTCTGTGAGGTTCAGTCGCGTTGTCTCATGAAAAGACTTTTCTTAACTTTAGAATAACTTTAGAAATCCTTCACAAACAATCTTCTTTTTTTTTTTTGTTCCATCATAGTAGTCACTTGTGTCTTATTTTCAACAACCTGGATCTCCTGGGACTCTAGCCTAAATGAAATCTACTCTCACTTCTCATCCTCTTTAAGCATAGGATGGACTTAGTGGGTTACTTGTATTAAGATACAGCTAGTATTATGGGATGTCACTTCCATGATTAGTTTACAAAAGAAGTTGACTCTCTTTTACTGGGGTATTTAATTGCAATTTGGCTTCTGTTATTTAATGAAGAAGCTATGTGGTTGGAGAGACCCATATTACAAGGAATGATTGGCAGCCTCCAGCAAATGCCTCACTAAGAGCTGAAAGCAGATAACAATCAAGCTAGAGAGATATTCCTCCCCACTGAGACCTTGAAAAAACTGGAGACCAAAGTAACAGATTTAAGCCAACGAAAAATACTCAGCTGAAGATATAGCTAATCTTCAGGTTTCTGAAACTGAGAATTTTCATGGACTTTTAAGCCATTACATTTTGAAAACTGGTTTTTATATAGTAAAAATAGCTAATATCATTATATATGAAAATTTATGTTTCAGTTTGCACTTTAAAAAACACCCAACAAAAACCCTTGCTGTAGAGTCAGTATCCCCCACTGGGTTTCAAAGGTTGTTGTGTTCATAACTTGCTCTGCTAAGATGAGCAGCAAACCAGTCACAAGCCATGCAGAATCAACAGTGTGCAAAATGATTTGCTGTATAACTCCATGATTTCTGATATTAAGAGTCCCTCCTTTGATCAGTTCTCACTCTTTTGGGTCCCTTGGATTTAGTGGTTTGCTTGAAGGTCTACCAGAGACTCAGATTCTTGAGTAGAATGAGTCACGTGACTGTAAGTGTGCAGGCCAGTTTTGCAGAGACTAGTTGTGGTGCTGGAGTAGAGTATTGTACATACATACCATGGACTTTCAAGAGAACAAACAGGTCAACCCTGGAGAGAGTGAAACTAAGCTGCTCTTTGGATACAAGGATTTTGAAGTCTCACATAATTTGCACACATGGCAAGGAAGGCTCATAGCAACAACAACAACAATAACAGTGAGCATTGTAGACTATCAGTTGCAGTTCAGCTGAAAAGTGGCATCCCAAATAGAAGGCTGGCACTTAGGTTTCATGGGCCTTTGGTGGGATGGAGCTTGTTTCCTGTCCTAATTCTATCTCCTTGATACAATAAATACATCAGCACAAAATAAACACTAAAACAATAGCTAGGAAAGACATTTTGAACAAGAAAATTTTGACATCACAGCTGAAAATCACATGAGAAGAGATTGTCCATTTTTCTCCTGCAGACCCATTGGTGGCTTTGAATTACCAGAGAGAAATGTCCTTTGTGATTGTTGTATGACTTTGTACAAATGACACCACTACAACTTTTTTTTATATTTTGATAAACATTTAAAAAGAAAAACCACCAAACCAAAAAGCCTCTAGGCAAAGATAATTGCTCGTTTTTTAACTAGCATGACAAGAACCTCTCCCGTAACTTGAATAATAGATTTTCTTTAGAATATTGTAATTTTGTAATCTCATTTCAGACTATTTTTAATTATTTTACCAAATTTCCATGTCTTTCACTGTTCATTGCTAATTATTTCTGTAATTATGTTTTTATTTCAAATTCTTAATTCTATTTCTTCCAGTTGTCTAAGGTTACTATTTAAATATGAATGGGCTAAAGAGTTTGCTATTATTCCCAAATTATGACTAAATTCAGAACCCAGGATCTTCACATAATTTTCAAAAATCTGTGAAAGTCCTTTTGATATGTGTTTCCTAACATGATGATTCAGAATTTTTTTCAGATTCTTTTTACTCAAAACTTAAACTAAATGCCATGGTTTTTGAGAGGCTGTAAATCACAGGGGAGCAGATTACTCATCTTTCTTTTGTCGAACTACTGGTGGATTTGAGTCACCAAAGTGATAATGACCCTTTCGTTTAGCAGCACAACATCCTATGAACTGTTGGTATTGTTATCTGCCATTGAGTCAGCTATGATTCATAGCGACCTTATGCACAATAGCTCCGAATCCTGCTCTATCCTGAAGCAATCTCACTGTCTTTGAGACTGCTTTAGATAAATTTGATTACAACAAAAAAGGTAACCAGAAAGAATGTGCAAATTATTGAACAATATCATTAATATCACACACAAGCAAGATCTTGCTGAAAATTAGCTAACAACAACTGGACAAACATCAACAGAGAACTTGCAGATGTGTAGGCTGAGTTTAGAAGAGACTGTGGCATGAGGGATTTTGTAGCCATTTAGATGGATAGCTGAAAGCAGAGAGTACAAGAGGCATATCTGTTTCATTGATTATACAAAGGCATTTGACTGTGTGGATCACAAAAAACTGGCTAAATCTAAGAATGGAAATCCTAGGACACGTCTTTGTGCTTATGCAAAACCAAAATTGGACCAGGAGGCAGTCATCAGAACACAGGAAGGAAACACTGCATGGTTGAAAATCAGGAAAGGTGTATTCCAGGAATGTATCTTTTCTCCATACCTTCAATCTATATGCAGAACAGATCATCTTGGAGGAGTGTGGCATCAGGATTGGAAGGAAGACTCATCAACAATATGTTTGGCAGATGATGCAACCTTTGAAGTGGCAACCTTACTTGCTGAAACTGAGGAGGACATGAGGCATTTGCTGCAGAAGGTCAAGGACTGCAGCCTTCAATAATGGATTAAAGCTCAACATCAAGGAAACAAAGATTCTCACCACCGGGCCAGCTGGCAGCACCATGGCAGATGGTAAAGAGACTGATTTTGTTAACATCTTCTGCTTTCCTGGCTCCACAATCAATGCTCTTGGAACCAAAAGTCAGGAAATCAAAAGATAAATTACACTGGGGAAGTCAGCCCTCCAAGTGCTAAAGAGCAATGATGACAGTCTAGAGACTAAGGTTCAACTGATCCAGACCATAGTCTTTGCAATTACTTGCTATGAATCAGAGACCTGTACAGTGATTAAAAATGCCTTTGAGCTGTGGTGCTAGAGAAGAGTACTAAATATACCATGGACTGCTAAGAACAAATAAGTTCATCCTGGAGAGAGTGAAACCAGGCTGCTCCTTGGAGGCAACCATTTTGAAGCTCCATCTGACATACTTTGGGCATGTTGTAAGGAGGGACCAGTCCTTGGAGAGAGACATTATGCTTGGAAGGGTGGAGGGATGGCAAAAAGACGACTTTGGATGAGATGGATTGACCCAGAGACTGGGGTACTATGGGTAGGTTTGTAAGAGAGTGAAATTGGCTCAAGATAAATCAGGTTTAAAGATATTATATATGGGGTCATTATAAGTAGGAGTTGATTAACAACACATAACAACAACAACAACAACAGCAAAGCAATGCTAAGGTAGTAAAAGGCATACATTGTTCAGTAATGAACAACAAACCAAAAACCAAATA
>NW_006399920.1:1512030-1619901 GCF_000299155.1 Elephantulus edwardii | reverse complement strand
TATATGTGATATGTAAATAAAATTATATATTTAAGACTTAATATCTCACCAAACAAGCAACTATCCACAGCACAACAACTATCTTTGGATTTTAGTATTAAGAAATTAAAAAAATATATTGTTATTTTAGTGAAAGTTTACAGAAGGATGGAGAGACAGTGAAGGAGAAGATGGAACCAGGTGAATTGATATGGCGGCTGCAGGAATGGGCTTGAGTGTGTCAGAAGTTGTGAGGATGGCTTAAGGTAGGACAGTGTTCAGACCTGTTGCCCATAGGGTGGCTCTGAGTCACACTTAACTTGATGGCACCTAACAAGAACACCAACGACTCTTCAATCATCAACTGTTTCACTATCTGATGTTTCACATTTAGAATTTAGCAAACAGTCTACCATTCAACTATTTTTCATATTAGTGATTTATTTGGCTGTCGTGAATGTTAAGATGTGAGGGGAGGTTATTGCTTACTGTTTTAGTGTCGGCTTGATTGGGTCATGATTCTCAATGTTTTATATGATGCTATAATTTGGCAGTTAAGTAATGATGTCGTGTCATAATTACGTGATGATATACCCATCCTTTATTTAGTGACTTGAAACGATTCCTTTTCCATTTTTAAGTGATGCAATTTTCATATAATGACCTGGCCTTCGGAATCTAATTATGTTGACAAGTAAGGAGGGGAGCATATTAAAGTTTATTTTGTGGTCTTTTCTGTAATTTTAGTCTTTTTCCTATCTGTACTTTGATAGCAACATAAGTTTATTCTTTTCTATCAATTTTATTTTAATGCTAGAATTTCTTTGTTTGTAATGCTAGAATTTTAGTGCAAATATTTATACAGGTATGGACAACAGAACATCAATTTGTCCCACTGTCTCTGGGACAAGTAGGGAAGCTTTTTTGGAATGATACAAGTCAGGTCTCCTTGTTGCCTGTGGCATGGTCAGGCCCTTAAGCTCTGGCTCCCATGTCCCATACATGTCTTTCCCAACCACTCCATAAATCACTGATTTCAGGCAAACATTTGGCTGTGGCCACTCCACTCAAGGATTCAATCCTCAGGGATGTGGAATCAGTAGCTCCCTGGGGCTACTACTTCTAGAATACCTTCTATTCAACAGTCATTTGTTGGTATAAGTTTTTAAACCCTGAGGCTGCAAGTGTTCAAAGCCGGAGCAGCTTCTGTTAGATTATCTTGATATGTAGGCCTCAACTATTTCCCAATTTAGATGTTCAGTTTAGAGCAATATCCCAGTAGAGGGCAGAGAAGTGTTGGTTCCCCACCTTCCCACCCCTACTTTCAAGCCTGTGATTTTGTTCAGTTCCAGCCCTGCTCTGTCAGCATTCACTTCCTCCAGCATCCAGTTCAGCCCCTCCTCCCATTCTCTCGCCCCTCCCCTTCAGACCCTTGTCTTGCCTGGTCTGCACTCCCCATTCTCCTCCCCACAGCCAATGCTTGATATGGTGTCCCAGGGTAACAGACACTTCTGTGATGCTGGTCTGTCCTGCTGCCACTGTTCCACTCTGGGTTGAGGCTGCGGCCACCACTGCTCCTCTCCCTCATGCAGCAACTGCCCGCTGCAGCCCTGGTCTCTTGAGTGGTCTCTGTCCTCCGCCATTCTCATAGCCACTGTCCCTCTATTAGCCCCCTTTCAAGGCGTCAGTTGCACACCTCCATGTGGAAGCCAGAACTAAATGGTCAAAAACAATACTCACCATGTTCTTACACCTATTTCGGTGAATCTTTATGTCCAATGTTCATTGCAAGTTGACTCACAGACTTTACTCACAGTTGTGGGGTTTATTTGGAAAATAGTTCGGCGGGTGAGTGAAGGAGACAATGGATATCACATAGTGAAAATTCCAAGTTTAGTGAATAGCAGCACCACACACTAACATCAAGACACAATCCCTCATTTAGTTCAGAGAGCTTCTCAAAAAATATGTCTAGGGTTCAGATTACCAGTTAAAGTAGACCTCTGATTTCCTTAATCATCCATCAAGCTTTGTCTAATAGTAGTCAAAAGTCAAGTCTTCATTCAGTCATCCAGAAGCAAAGCCATTAATTTTGGCTTCCTCTCCAAGGTTCTTCAGGCTACACCTTGCCACAGTCTCATAATCACTTCACAGTTTTCCCACAGTCTCTTCAGCATCTCTTCACAGTCTCTTCATACTCTTCATAGTCTCACCAAAGTCTGGAAAGCACTCTCTTATAGTGGTCCTAGAGCTGCTGATGATTTGCAAAACCATGTGCTCACAGTTAATGTTGCTGGAGACCATGCTCCCAGCAGGGGCTAACACAATGAATAAAAAAAGCCATTTTCAAAGTTCTAACGCCATAGCTAGTTAATACTGGGTGAGATATGCACAATTTAGATAAATAATGTAAAAATCATTGGAAGCTCTAGGTTATACTATTTCAATATAGAAAGTAATTATAATCTCTACTGGCAGATACACTCTCAAAGATTTAGATGATTTATTCCTGGACCTCATAATTTTGTCTTTCTCTTTTATCACTTTTCATAAAGCATAGTCCATTTGGTTCTAAACCAAAGCTTATGGGTTTCCATGGCTTAATTACAGGCCTTGGTTTCCAATTTTTGCCCCTTGCGCCAGCCATATATTTTTGCCATCTTGTCACACTCTAGATTGTAAATTTATATTCCAGAATTATAGTCTCTTTTAAGGACTATGTGATCTCAAATAATACACTCTTTCCAATAGGATCCTCTCTTACTCTGCATATTTGGATTTTATTATTTCTTTGGTTTTTTTTATACAGATCTTTTTAAATATATTATGCATTTTCACCCCAAGCTATTTACTTCATTAGCATTGACTCGTTTCATCTAGGCCAAGACTAGAAGTTTTTCCTTATTGATTTTTAATGTTGCAGACTAAAACACTGAAAACTGTTATACTATATAAATTTAAAAAAAAACAACCAAACCATTCACATTCAAATCTCAGAGAGTTCATTTCCATTCTTAAGGTGAAAATATTCTAATTCTAGAATAGGGCTATCTTGGATATATCTGCTAAAGTTACATTTGAGCAGACACTTTGATAAGTCTGAGGACAGCACAAAATATCAACAAGATGGCAGGTTATGAGATACTCTTAGCTCTTAGAGACTTTCTATACTTCTTTGTACTCATAAGAGGAAAGTTAAATAACATTTACATCTATATTTGTTCACAATATTCCATACAGGATATAAGTACATAAAAGATACTTATGCCATGACTTTTTGTAGCAGATATGACTTATATCTCAACTAGATATATCTTAAAATATGAGAGTTTCATTACTAATAGCCATAAGTATTTGCCACTTACAGTTCAACCCACACACCCATCTATCAAATAATTTCCCTTGACTGGCAGAAGTCATCTTGTCTAGAGATGTCTAAAAACTACATTCTCTAATCAGAGCCAAAATTGACTAATCAGCAGGACTTCCTTTGTCTATTTCATGTTACAGAGCTGCGGATGAAATCTGGCGAAGGGCAGACCATATATTTTCTTGATATCCTTGGTTGTTATTTGATTTTTCTCATTCCCTGGCACCCTCCTCTTGAAAGCAAGCCTTAATACAACACTTGCATAATATTGTTGAATTAATGAATAAATTATGTTTTAATATATCTAAATTGATAGCCTATTTAAAGGTATATTATCACAAGAACAGTTGGGATATATAATAGCCACATTTCTTCATTTTAGTTCTGTAATAAATTTTTTATTACAATGCTGTTTTCATTATAATTTATCAGAAACTGAAACTCAGAGAAAATTAAGGGTAAACCTTTGACAATCACATTATAGAGAAATGAGTTCTAACATGAAAATTTATGTTGCTTACCTTTCTAGTAAACTATTAATCTTTATTTTTTCATTAAGACCACAAATCAACTTGTTTACCATCCCATAAAAATCTAAGATAAAAGAAGAAAAAAAATAGTTCTACAAAATACAATCTTGTTTGGTTTTTGTATATAGGAAGTACATACACTAATCCTTAAAAATTCTTGGTAAGAATAATTGTAATATGTAAGAAACTAAAAAAAAAACACTATTAACCTTATTTTATATACCATGGATTTCAACCATGTTGGAAAATCAGCATGGAGTCATTTGGTTGAGACTTATCATGAACTTTACCACAATTTTGTGTTCTCTATGCTGTCACTGTTTTCAGTCCTTAACTTGTCATTTTTGTCTTTTTTATTTAAAGCTTCCTGTCTCCTGAGATTTAAAATATCAATTAAGATAGAACTAGGTCATTCAGAGCTCTGAAGGGCTAGTTGTAAGAAGCTGTGTTGTAATCCCAAGGACACGTAGTTCTCCACAGGAGAAGGATGGACAATCTCCTCCTGTGCAGTTTACTGCCTCTGAAAACCCACTGGAGGGTTAGCTAGGAGTCGGTTCTGACTCAAGAGCACACCACAACAGGTCATAAGTTACATATAAAATGGCAATATAACTTGTTTTCTTTTCTACTCAATAAGAAATATTTTCCTCATCATGTAAAAACTCATTATTATCTTTGCAACACAATTTTATAATTATTATAACTTGAAAAATTTCATAGTTTTATACTAGTGATATACTTCATTCTAACGTTAACATTGAAATGAAATATTTCCAGTTAAAATATTAATTGAAATGTCAAAAATTTTGATACAATAATTATAACAATGTCTTAAAACTATTAGCCTTCTGAGATAAAAATGACTCAATGTATACTTGAGGGGGGGGGGAAATCTGAAACAACATAGCTTCTTAATTATGAAGTAATAGAAGCTTAAATGTGAAGTCAGGGAGAAGAGAATGGCATCTGACATATCACTACCTATTATTTTAAATTGTGAATGTAATTTGACTAGAATGCAGTTTTACCAGAAATGCAATAAGAGATAAAAATATCTATATGCCATACATATTTTCAAGGTTTGACCAATATAATTACCTGGCTCTCACACAGTCTATATACTGAATGTATTGATTTTTCTTAATATTATATACTTCAAGGACTTGAACAGTAAATATAATTTGCTTATTATTTTATAATTATAAAATAAATGAAACAAAATGAAAAATCTACTCTCATGGAGACTATTCCGACTTGCATCCATTGGATTTCTGAGGCTATACGTCTTAACAGGAAGTAAATTTGATATAATCTAAAAAATGAGCTCTGGTGACTTCTTGTTGTTACGTGCCCTCAAGTTGAATATTGACTCTCAGCGGCCCTATGAACAACAGACCTGGATCCTGCATTGATGAGATCAAATTGACCAGCCGCTCCTCAGGAAAAAGGGGGAATCACACAGGTGACTTACTGCTTCTGAAAATCTACGAAAAAGTCACCTAAGGCTTGGTTCAGACATGATGGTACACAACAACAGAAATGACTAGGTAGAAAATTGTATAAGTAAAAAATATTAGCTAAAATAGTTACATAAAATAAAAATAACAGTGGTGGAGGAGGGAGAATATGACACAATAATGAATTAATTTTTTTATAAAGGTAATTGAGGTTGTAGGGAGGGAAATGTGCAAAAAAGAATAAATAAAAATCCAATTTTTTTATAAACTTTCATAAAAATTACAATAAGAAAAATTAAAAGTACTAGCATTAATAATGTCTCCTACATTTAGGTATCAAGGGTAATTTTTCCCCCATCAGAACTTTGAAAATAAAGAACATTTGCAACAAAAATAGAAACCACTTGTAAATATAGAAGGAAAACAATTTCAAAATACCCAAAAACTGTCATCTTGAAAAGGAATTTTCAAATTATATATTTAAAAGATTATAGTAATTTAAATAATATTGAATAAAGCTATACAATAGGATCAAATTTTGATGGAGCTTTCAAACAGTATCAACAAATTTATATAATATCAATTAGGATATACTTAAAGCTATATTTTTTGCACTTGTGGATATGTTTTCCTTTTTCTCACCTTCAATTTGAACTTTATATGAGAAATTTCTTTCCTATTCTATAGTTAGTCTCCGCCTTAATTCAAATTGAGCTTTTTCATCATCTCTCTCCACAGATTTTCAATTTGATTGCTCTTTTTCTTTCTCTATTCAGTGGATGAAGATTTGAGGAAGATTCCATTACAACCTGTAATGTGTAGATGAAACAATTATGTTTGCAAAAAAATGAGAATGTGAAGCAGTTGCCAATGAAGTCCAAAGATTCATTCTCTTTGTTATGAACTACATTTTGACCTAGTAAAGAAAACAGAAATCCTTACAACTGGGCCAATTAACAAGATTAAGGTCTATTGAAAAGACTGAGATTATCGAAGAATTCATTATACTTGAATCCACAAGCAATATCAATACAAGCAATAGTCAATAAATCAAACAATATATCTCACTGGAAAACCACTACCAAATAGCTTTTTAAAGTGCTAAAGAACAAAGATATAATTTTGAGAATTAAGTTGTACCTGGTCCAAGCAATGGTGCTTTCAACTGCCTCAAAAACATTCATAGGTTGGACAATGAATAATTAAAATGAAACAATAATTAATGGCTTGGAATTGTAGTATTGATAAAGACTAGTGAATATATTATGAACTGAAAACAGAAAAAAAAAACCCAAAAAACAAAAAAAACCCCTCAGCACAACTGTCTTGAAATTTATACAGCCAGAATGCTCCTTAGAAGGGAGGATGATGAGACCTCATCTCAGACTCTTCAAGCCTGCTTTCAGGGAAGGCCAGTCCCTGAAGAGGAACATGATACTTGATAAAGTAGAGAGTAAATTAAAAATAAACAAACAAACAAAAAAAAAACCCAACAAACCTTCCAAGGGATGGATTGACACATGGTTGCAACAAAATTAAGCAGAGTTTGTGAAGATGTGTTTTTTTTTCCTCTTGTGCAGAGAGGTGCTATGACTTGAAACTGATTGAATGACATCTAACAACATCAAAACTAGATAGATGATGAAAGATATAGAGATAAATAGATTTATACATAGATAACATGGAGGGATGAAGTTCTCGTGATCAAGTGTGTAAGGAATTATGCTACCAACGGAGACACAGATCATTTGAATCTACTAATTTCATGGAAGAAATATGAATAATCATTTCCTATGCAATTTACAGCCTCAGAAACCCTCTGGAGGGTCAGTTTTCAGTTGGTTGCATCAACAATGAACTTGAATTTGAATATTTGTTATTTTGCCAAACATAAAAGATTGATTCAGAAGAGTTAAAATAAACTGCATTAAAGTATAAATAATATGTGTTTCATGATATATCAATTAAATAATTATACATAGTATTCACATCATACGTTATACAAGTACATACAGAAAAATGGAAATTTTTGTTTGCAACAGGAAGCTTCTGAAAACTTAATCTTCTTTAAAATGTTCTTCTTTACAAAATTGGTTTAAGACTTGTAAGTTCATATGATGTTTTATACAAAATTAACTTAAGCAAGTGTGGAATGTGCCTCTCAACGTGGCTTCTCTATGGTGAATGACTATGTGGAGGGGAGGACTATACGAGTGAGGCATATTGGCTTATCCACAAAGGGATTAGCTATCTACCATTCCACAAGGGCATTGGCCAGTTTTGACAACCTACAAGATTAGCTGTCTTGCTAATAAATTGAAGAACTATAGCTACAGACAGAATTCTTCCACTAGCAAGAGAAGAGAGAACTCCTTTAATCCAGTGAAATGTATGGCACACTTAGGGATTGCAGGAGTAGCCATGGCTGAACTAGAGAATGTAGGTGAGGTGAGATAAGATTTTAACGGGTGGGGGGAGCCAATATTGGCAAGATTTGGTACTGTGTTGGCCAACTGGGTGGAGAGTCAATATTGACAGGACTGACAACTTTGGAACACCACAAGTTTCAAGGCTGAGGTGCTTACATGCACATTTGGGGAACTATTTTGACTATATTGTGTTACTAATCTCAATTAAAGCCTTTGACCTCCTTAAAATGATTCCAGGTGGTCTGTAAGCTATCACATCTGATTTTGGATCCATCAAAGCACTAAGATTGATGTTGAGATGAGTGGAAAGAGGTATTGAAGTGTCGGGGATATGTCTGACCTCACAGGAATTGGTTTTGTGTTATTGATGCTCTGGATGAGGACAGTTTTCCTCTGTGAAGTTGACGAAAGGTCAGATATGGCACTTCTCATGTGGCCTTTGTTCTTTTTCTTTTACAAGAAGAGTCTCAATAATTTATACTTCCAAACAAAATCAAACCATTAAGATAAAGCTAGAATCAGAATAGCATAATTTGGATCTAGGTTCTCCTTAAACTAGACATGACTACAAAGCAATGTGATAATAATGATTGTAGCTGATGAAACAGAATACACATAAATTCCATTATTTTTTTCTGTGTACACAACTATGTGTTTAAAAATCAAAGTTTCCTTTTAAATATATCTTAACATATGATATTGAAAAATCATTGGCTTATATTTATTTCTTATCACCAGGAAGCTAAAGTACAGACCAGATTTTTCAGTAATTGAATATTACATCTTCTAAAAAGCACAATATTCTGAGATCACCTGAAGGTTTTCAGTCTTGTACAGTCTCAATTAATAATACATTTTCCAACCTGCCTTCTTACTAAGTTTTTAAAAGCATAATTGAGAGCTGAATAGTGGCAGCTTGTGAAAGATCTTCAGGAGGTTCCTGCATATTGTCAGGATATCAAATAAAAACAAACAAACAAACAAACAAAACCAAAATTCTACTGCTTTGATATTGAGTTCAACTCATAGATGCTCTCCAATGTGTTTCTGAAGCTGAAAACATGTAAGGGACAGTATTACTTCTTTATCTCCCTTAAGAAGCTGGTGGTTTTGAACTTATAATCTTTCAGTTACAAGTCAGACATGTTACCATTATACCAGGGTTCCTTATATGTCCAGGATAAGAAACGTTGTTTCACACCAAAATCTCTACCTATTATTTGTAACGTAAACTAGATAGCTAGATAAGCAAATGAAAGGCAAATGATAAGCCATTTTAACTTTCCAAAAATAACTCTAAAAGTATAAAATTCTAAAAACAATGCAGCAGGTCTAGGAGGCCAGTGAGCCTGATTACCCTGAACTCCACAGAGAGGAAGACTCTCCAACAACTTTATCAATAGTCCAGTCAATTCCTGACGTCAAATATACCTCCACACTCCTACACTTTCTTTTATCAATTCTATAACCGACTGTTCCTTCTGTAACTATCACTACTCTTGTTATTAATGTTATTAGTTTATTGCAGGGGCCATAGAGAACTCACAGAAAGTACTCACTATTATGATGTTATTAAATAAGTAACAGGTTGCAATTCAGGTTGGAAACACCGAGTATATAAAACTTGACAGCTTCTTAGGTTAGCTTTCAGGCAAATTTCTGACTCCGGGCTTTATACATCTGGATCATACTTTGCATTTGTGTAAGTGTATCAAAGTTCTGCCAAATATGTGCTTGACCTTCTTCACCAGTTAGTCTAGGCCAACGTGCATGGCTGTGTCTCTGTGGGGCAGCAACTCTAGCTTAGCTCTGTCTCACACAGGCCTTTTGTTCTCTATCAACTTTAATGCTACCACCAAGGCTTCCAATACCCCTACTGTGTCTTAATCTAGATCTTTCTCTAGTTCATGAGGGAATCTCTGGCCTAAAGGAAGCAAAGCACTCTAGACTTCTTCTTTCTTGATGGTAATGGGACTCCATTTCCTGCCACAGAATCTGATTAATTTAAGTCTGGAATGGTTTCGAAATTGACCATTCTCTCCTTAGTGATCTGCACAATATATTTTTATGTTCCTACCCCAAAGTTATCTATCTCTTCTCTTTGTTTTGGCTTCTCAGTGTTTTTGTGCAATTTTCAGAGTCTCTTCCGGCATTCATTTTGGGTTTTTTTTCTTTCACCTGTCTTTTTAGGTTTCTTTTCCTCTCTTCATGGATGATATTCTTAATGTAATCTCACAAGACATCTGGTCTTTGATTATTGGTATTCAATGCTTCAAAGCTATTCTTAAGACAATAGCTAGACAATTGAGAAGAATGGGAATTCCTTAATTGTGCTCATGCGAAAATTATATGTAGTCCAAGAGGCTGTAGTGCAAACACAACAAGGGAACACTGTATGGCTCAAATTTAGGGAAGGTGTGTGTCAGAGCTGCATCCTCTCTCCATACCTGTTTACTCCAAATTGTTGTTAAGTGTTGCAGAGTCATAGATGACTCATAGTGACCCTATTAACTATCGGCCTGAACACTTGTATAACTCTCATTGTTTCTCCAAGTTCATAAGGTTTCCAGAGGCAACCTGTTTCAGAAGTGGATGTCATTTCTGCTTCCAAGTTTGTTTTCATCGGGGAGCTCCATCAAACACTGTCCACCATGGGTAACCATTATCACATTTGACACATCAGTGTCACAGTGTTCAGCATCACACCAACCACGAGTTACCTCTATACAGCAAGTGGTATAGCAAAAAGTGCTGTAACATTTAGAAAAATGTTTGACCAAAACCAATTAAAACCAGGCCTGAGGGCTACAGATTAAAATCACCCACCTTTGGCTTGGTAGCATCACTTTCTGTCCACCAGGCCAACTGAGCTCCCTCTCTGTTTGTTGTTATTGTTTCTAAGTGCTGTGGAGTCATAGATGACTCATAGTGACCTGTTTACTCTGTATGCTGAGCAAATTATTTGAGAACTGGACTCTGTGAAGCAGAACATGACATCAGGATTGGAGGAAGACTCATAACTTCATTATGTGAAGGACACAGTCTTGCTTGCTGAAAGTGAGCAGAACTTATAGCACTTGCTACAGACACTGTAGCCTTCAATATGAATTGCATTTCAACATCAAGAAACAAAAATCCTTGTCACTGGACTGATAGGCAATATTATGATAGATGGAGAAGAGATTGAAACTGTCAAAGATTTCATCTTACTTGTGTTCACAATCAATGCACTTGGGACCAGCAGTCAGGAGACCAGAAGATGTATTGCACTAAGCAAGTCTATAGTCAAGGTCGTCTGCAAATTACTGAGAAGCAGCTACATTGCTCTGAGGACTAAGGTGTGCCTGATTCAGGCCATGGTCTTTTCAGTCACTTGCTGTTTATCTGGGAGCTGGACAATGAATAAGGATGACAGAAGAAGATTTAATGCCTTTGAACTGTGGTGACTGGGAAGAGTTCTTAATATCTCATTGCCTTCCAAAACCAAACAGATTTACCTTGGAGAATGTGCAGCCAGAATATTACTACTTGAAGGCAAAGATGATGAAACTTCATCTCACATACTTTGGGCATGTTGTTAGGAAAGGTTATTCTTAGGGAGACATCATTTTTTCAAGAGTAGAGGGATGACAAAGGAGAGGAAGACCCTTAACCAGATGGATTGACACAGTGACTATAACATAACAATGGACTTGAGCATGTTAATGATTGTGAGAATGGCACAAGATAGGACAGGGTTCAGATCTATTGTTCATAGGGTCCATACAAATTGTAATCGATTTGATGACACCTAACAACAACCCCAAAGGTACTATTTACACTATTAGCATACTATCTGATCCTAACTGGATTTATTGTTATATGATATCCAGTCTGAACCAACTCATAGTTGACTCTCCAGCTGGTTTTCAGAGGTAGTAAATTGAACAGGAAGAGATTATCCATCTTCTCCAGCACAGCAATTGGTGGGATTGGCAGTGGAGAAACCTCACATTTGTATAGTACCACCCTACTGGCAGAAATCCGTATTTGTTCCCATTTTAAAGACAGGTGGCCTGACAGAGTGCAGAAATTATTAAACAATATCATTAATAGCATATACAAGCAAGATTATTAAAAAAAAAGACTGGAACAGCACATTAATAGAGAACTTCCAGATGTGCAGCTGGGTTAGGAGAGGCTGTGATACTACGGATATTACAGCTAATGTTAGATGGATCTTGGTTGAAAGC
Source organism: Elephantulus edwardii (assembly GCF_000299155.1). Lineage (NCBI taxonomy): Eukaryota > Metazoa > Chordata > Mammalia > Macroscelidea > Macroscelididae > Elephantulus > Elephantulus edwardii. Next base: position 1,607,904 of record NW_006399920.1, on the reverse strand, counting down.
AGAGAGTACCAAAGAAATATCTACCTGCACTTCAGTGACTGTGCAAAAGCATTTGACCGTGTGAATCACAACAAACTATGGCTGACTCTGAGAAGAATGGGAATCCCAGAACACTTGACTGTGCTTATGTGAAACCTATATTTGGACCAGGAGGCAGGTGTCAGAACAAAGGATGGAAATACCACATGGTTCAAAATTGGGAAGAATATATACCAGGAATATGGCTTATCTCCACACCTTTTCAATCTATATGAAGAATAGATTATTTGGGAGGCTGGGAGCTCGATGAAGAGGAATGTGGCATCAGGATTGGAAGGAAGACTCATCAACAACCTATGTTATGCAGATGACACAACCCTGCTTGCTGAAACTGAGAAAGACCTGAAATGCTTGCTGCAGAAGGTCAAGGACTGCAGCTTTTAATATGAATCAAAGCCCAACATCAAGAAGACAAAGATTCTCACCAATGGGCCCATTGGCAGAATCTTGATAGATGGTGAAGAAATTGAGATTGTTAATAGCTTCCATTTGCTTGGATTCAGAATCAAGACACCAGCAGCTAGGAAATTAAAAGCAAATAGCACTGAGGAAAGTCTGCTTTCAGAAGAGCAATGTTGTCTGTCTGGACACTAAGGTGTGCCTAGTCTTTGAAATTACTTGCTATGAATCAGAAAGCTAGACAATGATTATGGATGACAGAAGGAGAACTGATGCTTTTGAACTCTGGTGCTAAATAAGAGTATTGAATATATCGTGGACTGCTCAGAGAACAAACAGGTACATCCTAGGGAACGTGAAATCAGGCTGTTCCTTGTAGGCAAGGATTCTGAGGTTTTATCTAACATACTTTGAGCATGTTGTAAGAAGGGACTAGTCCTTGGAGAGGGACATCATCCTTGGGAGGGTGGAGGGACAGAGCAAGAGAGTAAGACCCTTGAGGAAATGGATTGACTTAGTGACTGGGGTAATGGGGGTAGGTGTGTCAGAGGCGATAAGGTTGGTACAGAGTAGAGTAGGTTTCAGAGCTGTTGTACATAGGATTGATATGAGTCGCAAACAACTTGACAGCACATAACAACAACAACAACCCAAACGACTTAGGGGTAAGGAATTATGTGGTAACAAAAAGGTACACAGGTTGGATCCACCAGCTGCTCCACAGATTTATTGCCCTCAAAAACCCTGCTGCAGAATCAACTCTGGGTTCATTCTGACTCAATGGCATTCACCACCACTACCCAGGAGACGTAGTGAATAAACAGATACACTGTCAATCAAAGGCAGTCAGTGTGAATCTACTGGAAGAAAAAAATCTTCTGGAGGGTCAGCTATGAGTTAGTTCTGCCCCAAGGACAATGAGTTTTATGAATCCAGTAACAGGATTAAAGTAAAATTCAATGGTTAGAGAAGAATAATTGAATGATCGCTTATAGGATAAGGTTGTTGTAGTACAGTTACGGAAGTCAAATGGTTTTTCCAGATCCAGTGACACAGGAGAAAAAGACATTGAAACACCAAGAGAGGATAGAAAAATATATAGAAGTCTATACCATCGTTTATTGTTTTTGAAATTTAAAATATCTAGACATGGGGACCATGTAAATCTTAGTCACGGAGTCTTGTGGAACATAGCTCTATTTGGTAGCTTTACATATGCATTTCTCAGGTTTGGAAGCATAGATCCAATCTATTAATTACTACATTTATTTAGTTCTAGTATTAATAGTATTAACTGGCCAAGTGGTCAATTAAAATATCCAAGTTTATTGCTATATCCTTTTATTCTTATGGCTTTTGAATTTTCTTTTAAAAGTGCTGGCTTTTTTGTTTACATTATTTGGAAAACAATAGTCTCAAAAAAGAAAGAATATTCAGTAACATAATTAATTTGGTGTTTTAGGGTTTTCAACTAATAAACTGTGGATCGTAAAATTTAAGTCAAGTTAACATATTTATTTTTTAATAATTCCTCATTAATACACAGTTTAAATACAGGAAAAATTGGGGGGGAACCTCTAAATTTATATTTCTATTAATTACACATACAATTGCACTTGTCTTTTAATTTTTAGCAAACATTCTTTTCCCTTTTCCCCCCACCAATTCCACATTTGCATTGACTTAATTTCAAATAAGCTATTGCAGTTATGTCTCTTTTTCTCTGTGTGTTTGTCTCTCTAAATTAACTTATTTATTAAGCATGCAATTACTTTTACTCATATATGAAATTTGTCCTTTTGCAAAGTATCTTAAACTATACAAATGCAGCTTAATCTGCATTTTTATAAAATAAAAACAAAAATTAGATTACAAACTATTTTTTATTTTTAAAAAAATATATGTTCATTCTACAGGTTGTATTTTAAATAGTAATATTTGGAATACTGTAGCAGCATTATCATTCAAAGCCATCAATTATGCTTTGATCTTCCAGCTTTCGCATGCACAGCAGGTCATTAAAAGTATATGGCTTGGTGTGTTCCAGTCCTCAAAGATATTTCCTCACTTCTATCTAATATAAATTTTTTTTTTACCTCTTGACTTAAAGATTACAGCTTTGGGACTCTTCTGAAGCAGTTCTGCTTTCTTCTGTGGAGTCCCTGTGAGCTTGAATTAGTCAAGGACACATTACAACCAAAAAAAGTTTCCTGAATTTCTTAGCTCCTGGTCTCCCCTGTCGATTTTTAAAGTCAGCAATTGTGAAGTGAGGCCATCTGATTACACATTTTTGGCCTCCATGTTAGCCTCCCACTTCTATTTTTCCAGACTCATAATAATACCGAGTTAACTCACATAATTTGGGATATCTTCTAAAAGTCAAGGTCAGCTGATCAGCTCTTTTACTTCCATCTGCAACCTTAACAATTAGTTGTCATACGACCTAACATAATCATAGGTTCTGGAGTGTCAAACGTAATTTGTAATTGTCCACCTGTAATTACTGTAGAGTTGGAACTAATCCAGCTGACTCTCCAGCAGGTTTTCAGAGGCTTTAAATCAAAGAGGAAGGGACTGCTTATTCTTCTTCTCAGGGGCCACTGATGGTTTCAAATTGTCAGTGCCTCCTCCTTTAGATTAGTATTGCAACTCCTTACCAACTAGATCACCAGAGCTCCCTAAAAAGTTTATATTTGAGACATTATTCTGCAACTCACAGCCAGCATTTAAGTTTGAGACCTCGTTCCGCAACCTAACACCAGCTCTTAAAATCTGTCTGCAGTGTTAACTTTTTTTTTTCAGTTTACAAGCTGTGCTGTTCTTTCTTTTAAAATTTTTTTTAATTGATTTGCTTACAAAGTTGGCATTCATTGTGTTTTACACTATTCTTCCAATAGTGATTAATTTTATACAAGATAACGGATGGGAATGATTGTATGAAACACAATGTGAATGATGAAACACAGTGTTAACATACTTGAAAAGTGCCAATTTCCTTATTTTCAAAATGACGATAATCTTCCCAACTTGGATGAATTGCTCTTAAGATCAAATGTGGTTATATATACACATAAAATAAATTTACACATGTTGTTGTTGATTGCCTTCATGTTGAGCATGACTCATAGTGACCCTATGAACAAAAGGCCTGAAGCCCTTCTACAACTATTGACATTTATCAAAGTTCATAGTTTCTAGAGGTATGTTGTTTAGGAAGTGGCTGCCACTCCTGCTTCCAAATATTATTCATATCACTTATAATATTATATATCTATAATAATATACATGAAATATTCTGTGTATAGCAGAAAAACAAGAAATAGTCAATAAATTATAGCTATACTATTACTGAAATTATTTACAGCTAAAGGAGACAGATACAGGAAAAATATTTATGCTATACATCATTTTCTTTTCCTCCTGCCTTTTACAACTTGTTGATTGATTATGTATAAAGATACTTGGCAAATGCTTAAACATAAACATTTGGATAAAAATGCCATTAAGGGCATTTTTGCGTATATTATCATTGATAAAATTCATAATCATAAAAATATTATGTTTTTTAAATATCACTTTAAATTTTAGGACTTAGCATGGGCTAACTAGGCCATAGAATGCTAATTAGCATCCAGACAGACCCCGTGGACATTCCAAGGATGCCAATACCACTCTGGGATCTGACACGGAAGCAGATGTTACTTGCATCTGTTTTCTCTGACAGTTGCTGAAGATGGCCGAAAAAAGAAATCTACATTTTAACACAAGCTGCTCAGATATTCAAGAACATATTTGGCTTGTCAGTTTTTTTTTTTCTTTTAGAAAAAAAAGGATTTTAAAAGATGAGGTTTATTGGAAATGTAAGTTAGTGAGCAAAGAAATCCCTTCCTTTCTTCTCCCCTGGCTCATTTAGCTGAGAATAAATACACTGTGTTTGTTTTGTAATCAATTGCTCTCATTCAGGTCTGACTGACAGTTTTTGTAAGAGTAAAGGAGACAGGAAAGAAATAATTGATCTTTTGTCCTAAACAGTATACTAGAAATATTGATCCAATTCACTATATTTGGAAACTAGAGTTTCCATGAGATGTTGGGTTACCAGGTGCTGTGGAGACAGAACAACCCACAGCTGGCCCTACAGAGGGTTTTCACAGACATGTAATGCATCGCCCAGGAGGATATTATCTACCCTTCTCCAACAGAGCCTCTGGTAGATTCTAACCACTTTCTGTGAGATTACCATGTTGGACAGCAGAGCAACCTTTCTGTAAGATAAATGATAAAAATAAATATATTTACTTTCTTCAAATTAAAAAAAAAACACAACATGTTTCCTTGTTAATTTATTTTCCTTCTCATAAATTAGGATTTTTAAAGTAGATTCAATGGCGTGATTTGCTTCCCAAGTCTGCTAAGAAAATCTATGTCAAATACATAAGGCTATATATAAGCCCACAACTATCTGTGATGACGGAGTCCTAATTGCTGTTCAGTGGAGTCATAATATTGGTGACCCCACGTTTGAAGAATAAAACTAACATATATGGTGTTTTCAGGGTTGTGACTCAGAAGCTTTTTCGCCAGGCCTACCTTTTGAGCTGCCTGTGGGTAGAATTGAACCAACAACTGTTTCACTCTTGATTGAGCACTTAACTTCTTTATTAACCCAGTGAATGTGAGAAAAAAAAATCTAGTTAACATTAATTTTTGTAGGTGTCCTTATTACACATGTCCTGGCAAGGAGGAGATTTACTGTACTAGTATATTTTTATAATACTATTGCAACTTTCTTATTTTAAAAATGTATATTCAGAACATAGTTTCATAGTTGAAGCAAAATCTACCTTACTCTCTACCATGGAAAATGGTAACTGAAATAAAGTATTTCATACCTAATGTCAATTAATATATTCCTTCACTTCTTCTCATAGAATTATGTGCATATATTTAACACTACTAGGCATTATAATAAAAAACACTTAAATGTGATGTGTACTTACTTACACATTAATTTAGACTTTAAAATCTTATCTAAGGTTTCATATTCTGAGATTAGTTCTTAAATTTGAAAAGTTAAAAAAAAGCTGTGGTAAAACAGAAACTTTAGAAAGAAGGTAAGAATTCAACTTGAATTTGGAAGTACTAAAATAGGAACTTAAAATTGGAATACATTGCAAACAAGATTTCAAAAGATTGCCCTTTGGAAGTGTAATTAGTCCAGTAATATAAAACAAGTAAATTTCATGTTTTACCAGATGAACCATCACTCTTTTAAACAATTCTCTTTAGCTTAGATTAGATGAAACTGTCATTGCTGAAAGTAATTACATACAAATATTTTTGTGTGTATGTACATTTCTGTGTATAGTTTGCACTAGTTTCCTGTAATGCTTAAAAACATCAAATATCCCTCGATATTGACTTGCTATTCGTCCCTTGCATGTAAACATACTAACCTTCAGAAAATTAAAAAGAGGGCTGTGACTTCCATATATCCAGGACACCTTGTAAGGATTTATACAAATCCTTAATCAATAACCTGCATAATTTGGAATTGGTAACTTTCACTAGTGTCAGGTATATATACACCTAATTCTGTGATAGAGAAGTGGTAGGATGTATTCATGTACACTAAATATGAAATAGTTTATAATTTTGAATCTATTCCTGAATTTATGGCTTTAAAATAAGAAAGTAGCGATTATAAAACCCATCACAACAGTAAAGCTGCTTCTGGCAGGAACTGGTACATTAAGATGTGTAAGATGTGCTCAGGCTAAGGAAGGAAGTTTTGCCATGTTTGACAATCAGTGCAACTGGAGTAAATTGATCCCTTAAAGCATATTTAGTTTCCTAGTTTTGGGGTTTGTTGTTGTTGTAAACCTGATGCCAGTCTCCTAAGGCATACTGACCCAGTACTCAAGCCTCCCTAACGGCAGCAAGGCTGTGCCACATTATCTAAGATTCCCTGTTATCCAGGGTCAGAAGTGAATTCAGCTTAGATTGAGAGGAAGTAGGAACAAGGAAGCTGTTAGTAAGCAAAGAATTGCTCTTTCAGGAAGTCCTGGGTGCAGAGGAAGCTCTGGCTGCCCAGGACCTGGCTCATTCCTTCCCGGGTTGTGTGTCCTGGCAGCGGCCACAAAGAGCAAGGCTGGAGGGACCAGGGAGCCTGCAGTTCCTCGCGCGCCCAGCAGTGCAGGGAGGAGCCCTCGTCTCGTGTTTGGCGGCCTCCAGAAGTTGAAAACGACTCCACTGGACCGGGTTTGATTGTTTTTGTTTTTGTTTTTGTTTTTGTTTAGAACGCAAAGCTCGCTTTCTCTAGGGAGACTCACATGTATCAGAGCCGACCCTGTGCGAGCCGGGGAGCTACACAGATTGAGGACATTTACCTCCAGACGCTGAGGCAGCTTCCACCTCTGTCCTTGCAGGATGCTCATACCATTGTAACGTGATGTCCATTCAGGAGTCTATGGCAAAGGTTGCTGTAGGATCAGGTTCCCTATCTCGGCAATGCAAGCATTTCCCCTATCCGGTGGACGCCAGACAGGGAGGCAGGGTATGAGGCACTGCTGCAGCGTTTAAAGTCAGTGCAATTGGGGTCACATTTCAGGTTAGAAAATAGCGCAGCAATGGCTTAGCTTTCCGGAACCTTGTTCTTTCATGAAGGCCCCCCAAGCACGGCTTCTTTCCAAGAACCTTGCTTGAGAGTGGGCATGGGGCTGACCCTTGAGCCCTTCTCTCCTATCACTCAAAGCATACAGAGTATGCCCTTTGCGGCTAAATTAGCTAATTACCTGCGGGGCTAATGCCTGATTCCACAAGGCTGGTAGGTTTCCTCCTCCCCACCTCCCCACTCCCAGCTGTCCAACAGCCTCTGTCCTTCTGATCGAGGGAGGAGGCTCCTGGCAGAAAGCCAGTTCTCAAGGCATCCTAACCCCTTTGATGTTCCTAAGAGAGGGTTAGTCTTGGAAGAATCTACCTCCGTTTTCATTGCCCTCTTTCTGAACTGCAACTGTGAGTCGTAGATAAGACCAGAACATCATTAAGCTTCACTTGTCTGCACCTGCCACAAGTGGTGAGAGAGACGGATGGCCCTAGGGACATCAGGATGTCTCCTCAGGCACCAACCTCCCAGCTCTTCTGGTGAGGTTGGATGGGAAGAAACTTCCTGACCCGAATCAAAAAGCGTTTGGAGACAGCGCAGGACTTGGAAAACATGGAGTGGGGTGAGGGAGAGAGTGCTAGACCTAGTTAAACAAATGAATTTGTCCCCTGATTTCTTAGGGAACTTCAGCAGAAACTTGCCTATTCGAAGAAAAATTAATCCATATTGCTGATGCTTTCCTAAACTCTCGGTTCCTGATTGCCTACTCGTGTTTGATCTTTCTGCAATATAAAACTGGATATATTCACAATTAAAAACAAACATGCTGTCAATGTTAGCAGAGTTTATGAAGTTTTCAACACTTTTATTGTAAGTTTGCTCTAATCCTCCCAGTTGAAGGCCACCATGGAGAAGGTGGGGAAGACTACGCAAAAAAATTCAGCAGAGATTTGTGGGTTCTGACTGGGATCAGTCTTGCTCCCCAAACTTCAGCACCCGCGAGCGCTACCAACACAGGAGTGTTTGTTACAAGCGGATGCCGCTAGAGGGAGGGATGAGGCACCACTGGATGGCTGAACAAGATTGAGCCTACTCTCTGAGGAATTTGTATTCATACCATTTTTAAAAGGCTTGATGTGCTTGCGACCAAAGAGATCTTACCTTAGTTACGTTGGAACTAACTGCACAAAGATGGAAAAAAATATATGCAAATGGTACTTGCCCTTCACAATAATGGGCACTTCTTGTATGAGGACGCTTCCTTTTATTGCCCCTTATTTAATTCTATGGAAACTGAAACTCCCAAAGTGCCTAACACAGAACCAAGTGTGCCCAGCTGATAATTTCCTGGCCCTGAGGGGAGTCTGTGAAAGGATAAATATTAATCTCCCCTTGCCTCTGATTATTTCTGCATCGTTATTTAATCTGATTTTTATATACATTGTTTTAAAAATAACTTTTTTTTTAGTGTTTACAAAAAGTATTACCTGGGAGCATAATCAATACGGAAAAAACAAACTCTCTTTTTTTCTTGTAAATGGGAATTTGAGATTTTGACCACCAGCGTGGAAAAAATTCGCAGAATGTATTACTGTAGGTAAAAGTACGTCTTGGGGCGAAGGCTCTTAAATTAATAATGAGAATCTAAGTATTAAAAAATCGTGGAAAAATAGACAAGGCTTTTTCAACTGGTTGAATACTTCCATTTATTGAGACTGGCTTGGGATATAGGCACGTGTAGGTTAAGGGAAGACTGGGTATTATCTGCACTGGAATTGCATTGGGAAATCTAATCCCTTTCATGTAAAAGGTTCTCCATAGGTTTAAACTAACTTTGAGAAATGAATCAGAATGATGACTCAAGCCAGATTGAAAAGCAGAGTGATTTCCCTGAAAACCAGGTGTTGTGCGCCCCATCATGACCCAATACTGAGTGCGCACATGCAGAGTGCCCAGTTCTCTCTCCACGCAGCTCTGACTCTGTTCAATTGTTCGATTCGGCAGGACATCCACGGTAGAAATGCCGCTGGTACACTGTCGCGGGTGATGGACTCCCATGCTTGACGCTCCACAGCGCCACCAGCGCTGTTTTCTCCCAGAAGTCAGCCACCGTTTAACAGCGCGAGCTATGCGCGCTGCAGCTCTCTTGGCAGGGAGCCTGGGCGCTCAACTCACGAGCTCGGATGGTGCTGACGTCCCTTCAAGCCCTTAAATGTGTCTCTCCTTGTACAGCAAGAGGGAACAGAGCAGTCACTTTGCCCAAAGGGAGAAGCGCCTCTGCTCTTGCAGGCAGCAGCTCCCGCTCTGCTCGCTTTTCTTGGCCCTGCGTTTGTCTCTGTCCTCTTTGCACCGCATCTCCGTCTGCTTGTCCAGAGCTGAAGCTCATTTGGTACTTCCACCCGCTGCATCAACAAACAGTGCTCTCTCTAACCTTTGTTTTTCTGCGGTGTTCGGAGCCCAGAGACTGTGAGGCGTGCTTGGAGCTGGCTGGAGGGGCAGGAAGCTCCCTATCTGTGGTTTTGGTGGATGGTGATTTTTTTTTTTTTTTCTTTCTGCTGGTGAAGAAAGCGTCCTCCCCGCCCCCGCATCTGCAACTTGTTTTGGTTGCTTCGCAGTCCTGGATGTGAGATTCCAACATCAAAGTTTTCTCCCCTACCTCTTACCCCTCAAAAGATATCCCTGTTAGCCTTCCTCTTTCCCCCTCCACGCTGTCTCCAACGGTCCTCCTCGCTGTGCAGTGAGTGGATAGCCGGGCGTGTAGTGTGGCAGCAGCGGCGGAGATTGGCGCGATCAGGCAAAGCAGAAGGGAAGGAGCTGCTGCCGGGGGCTCCCTGGGTGACCCTTTGCTGGGCAGAGGAGCTGAGCAAGGGCGCAGAAGAGGAGCTAGAGCCGCCTAGGACGCTTGTGCCTGAGAACTGCATTTCAAGCACCATCCTGGTTGTGCGTCTCTGTCCTTTTTTTTTTCTTTGCTTTTTTGGTAACTAGTCCAGAGAAGCGCCTGGCAAGAGCGCTCTGCGGGACCCAGGCTCCTTGGCTGCTCAGGATCTGGGCGTCTGCAGCTGCGGAAGGAACAGAGGGGAGGCCGGCAGATGCTCACTGGAGTCTAGAGGTAGGAAAGGGGGTGGGAGGCTGGAGCTAGTGCTCAGCCCAGATTGTGAGAAGGTGTCTGGTTTCATGGAGCTGAGGCGTTCTACTCTCCCCATCTTTTCCCATCGCATTCCTCTCATCTTCTGGTTCAAAGCGTAGAAATAACCAAACCCTCTGGATAGGTGAGGTGGGCTGCATTTCCAGGGCTCTTCACCTGAGTGTCTTGCTTCATACATTGGGGTTTGCCTGCTTCCCAGGGAAGTTAGTAGCTGGCTGATTATGCAAAGGTCCAACTTAATTTTAATCAGTTTCTTCAAAGATGTGCTTCCTGTGGGCATGAATTATGGGAAATATATGTCAGTGTCAAATACAACTGCTCTAGCAGCTCAAGAATCACCTTCATTTTCCCTCAAAAGTTTTTCCTATGAAAATTTGGGTGTATCCCCCGTTTTATATTCCCCTGTAGTGCACGAGGACTTGCTAGTTTCATGATGTACAAAGCTGGGGATGCCTCTCCTTACATTTTAAAGCCAAGTATCAAGAACATTGTAGTTGTTACTGTTGCTCGTCCTTCTGTGCTTCACATGTGAGAAAACTGTGTTATGTGTAAAGAGAATGGGCCACTCTTACAATTTGTAGAGAGGATAAAATACTTCATTGTTTTCAGTCTTGCCTGAAGTTCTTGCTTAATATATTTGGTTTTAGTTCGAAGAGGCAATTTAGTGTAAGTCTGAACTAATATCCACGGTGTAAGTCACCATGGTACAGTCTTGTACGTGTGTGTCATTGATCCCTACTGTTTGTTGCACATTAGCTAATAGGCATTGCATGAGATGATAGAAATGGCCATTGGCTTTCTCAGTAAGTGATGTTTGTGCACAATCAATATCTGAACTTCTGTGGCAGGAATATGGATGCAGAGAACCATGCAGAATGCAAGTTAACTTTAAGAGAGTGGTCTATGGAAAATGAGTGCTTAGGAATTTCATATCTGCATATGGTAATCAGTGAAATAAATGAACCAGTTAGTATTCCACACTTGCAATACTTGGCTCTATGGAGAGGCTGCTGTTACATTTCATTTCCCATCTCATTTGTGGGACCAGAATAATGTTAGCACTGTTTATTCACTCACTCATACACGTGAGCTGTAGACTCCAGGATGTCCTGTAAAGCAGAGGGAGTCTGGGTGCACAGTCTCACCTCATTAAATGTTTCCCCCTTTCCACGACAATGTATTGAATTTCACCACTAGTGGAATCTAGAAGGTTTTTATTTTTGTTGTATTGCTTATCCCCCCTGCCCCTTTATGCATAGTGGACTCCTGTCTGCACTTGGATCTTCATCTGGGCCCTAAACTCATGTGTTCTTCTTCACAAGGCAGGCTTTGAGTTGAGGTTACCATAAATTGAAATAAGTTTATTCCCCAACATAATATAATTTGTACAGTTATAGTTTGTCAGGTAGATGCTGAAGGAGCGTGTGTGTTGTGGGTAAAGCTAGTGTACAATGGGAATAGAGAGACTAATATTAAGACAGCAATGTGGACTGAGTTTAAGAAGAAGTGGGACACTGTAGAATAAAAGAAGTAAAGCTCATATCCAAAGGGAGGGGAGAGTGTGTGTGGGGTGGGTATGTGTTCATGCACTTGTTGTATTTGTAGGATGGATTATCTTCAGTTAAAGTCAGTTTTAACTTAAATTTGCTTGAGTAGGTTTATCTTAAAGGGCAGGCTCTTTGCTTGGTAAAAGCTCTAAAATGAATTGAGGGTCCCAAGAGAATAAAGAGCTCTCATTTGTAAGTACTGACTTTCAAATAAAACTCTTCAGTGTTAAGGTCTAGAACTGTTTTTCTCAAAGGGTAGAGTACATAAAGAAGTGCCTCAGGGTATGCCAATTTGGGGTTTTCTGATCCTGAACACCTAAGAATCGGTTCAGGAAGGTGCAGGTAGGGCTCTGTGTGATTACAAACACTACAAGTGATTCTAATTATCTTCATTTTCCTGAAATAAACAGCCCCAGTGTCAGTAACTCTGCGTTTTTGAGGTGTTGAGAGTGGATCACATAACATATTAATCTGAAAACTTTCCTAATTTTGTTATCTCCTGGAATCACCGTGTTTTCTCTTATTGATGCCATTATCATGCCTGTCCTATTAAGAGATGGCTGTTCTCAAGCATGAAAGTTCTATCATTTGTACATTTCTAGTGCTGGATTGAGGTGTCTTGAGTTTTAAAGTAGGAGGAAGTGGTCTTGAGATGATGGAGATGTTTCAAGATTACTGAAATTATAAATTTACATATCTATAAGCATGGATTTGATCATAGTCAAATGTTACCACTTCTTTACTGGAACATTTTGTTAAATGCTTACTTTTTAGATCTCATATATCACATATTTATTTGCTCCAAATGATGAAGTTTATGAAATGATGACATGATTCACGTAGCTTGCAAGAATTTAACAAGAACATTAATTAAAAATTTCAACAATTTTTTCCCTATTAAATATCTTTGTTCAAATTAGCTAAACTTGACAAAGGTAACATCAGATTAAAGAGAAGGATGAAGCCAGTTGTTAAATTAGTTATTTCATTTTAGCTTTTTAAAAAATATGTGACAATTCCATAAAATTCCTAGTGTCCAACTTTCTCTCCAATCCAAGGATGATGGTAATTCACCAACTTGATCTTCAACCTGTGTAATATCCTTTGGCATGCTAGTATTTATAATCTAAATTCTTTTGTTTTATGCTATTATCTAGTATAATTTTACTTCTAGAGACCAGATTTTTGTATTTAGGAAACATTTGAAGTTTTCAATTGCATTTGAAGTTTGAGAAGTAGAACAGTGTCACATGGAGATAGCACAAGGGGCTATTTCATTTGCTTTAAGTATATGAATAAACATGTCAGTCTTTTACTTAGTTGTATTATGCTCTGAGTGTTACTTGACCATTATTTTAAAATATATTCAGGTGATTTTTTTTTAAATAAGTGCAACTCTTTGTTTTTTCAATATGTCCTTTCAAGTCATATATATCACAGAAATAAAGTTAATTTTGAAGTTATGAGAGTTTTCATATTTTTAGTCTTTGAGAATTTAACAATAAGCTCTTCAGATAGTTTGTTAGTGACAGCCTGTAACTTTGGGAATCATAGAACTAAATAGAAAATCTAACTTTGATAAAGAAACCTAGACTTAAAAGAGATATACTTTCTGTTTCATAGTGACCTCAAGTCATGAGCTATTTTGATTAATTTATTGTGATTGAGTCATAGTTCCAGTCTGGTCCTTCCTGTCTTATTTCAGGGATCACTGATGTAAAATAAATATGTTACCTGTAGAAAACACAATCCATATCTATGTATAAAATACAAGTTTGCTGTGGAATTCTAGGAGCTCCATTTTGTCATAGCCCCTCCCCAAGGAGTGAGAGAGTAGACCACATGGTGGCGCTATTGTGATGAATACTGTTTTGAATATGTTGAAGGCAAATAACAGTATCTCCTGAACCACAAGGTCCAACTGCCAGGAGTCAGAATCAACTTGAAGGCAGTAGATTTGGCTGATGTTTTGTTTTATTTTCTTTTATTACCTTTGAACCGTATTTAACCACATCTGGGCCCGTTGGAGACACTTGACTTTTCTATAATGTCAAATTTTCTTATTTATTTTGTTTGTTTGATTTTGAAAAACCATAGGCTCAAGAAGATCTAATGCCCATTATTAAGGAGCATGACTTTTTAAAGAAAAATGATGCCCAATTTCTTTGAAAGAGAACCTACTAGTCATGATTTTTATCTTTTTTTCCCTTCTGCACGTCCTCTATCTCTAAAACAGTCTCTGTTATTTGAAAACTTGTCTGTAGTATAAGAACCACAAAGATTTCAGGTACAAGCAAGAAACAAGAATTAAAGCACTTGACTCTGCTCTTGGGTAAAGGGTCTTAGGGAATTTATAGAAATCTTGAGTATAAGAGATACAAATCAGAAGTATAGACAACACATTAGATCTTCTATTTTCTTGGTGTGCCAGTGTTCATGGTTTATGAGTGAGATCAAATTCAAAGACAGAACTGGGATAATGAGAAAAAAAATCAAAAGCTGAGGACAATTCGTGGTGCCCAGGTCCTGCCCATGTTGTCTTTGGGAGTGAAGTGAGGGCATTCTTGCTAATATCTGTATGTTTCTTTTATGTCAGAAAATTCAAGATACTATATTAGGAAATTCCTTTTAAAAGTTCAGTTTCTAGTAAAAAGTGATTTCTTCTTCCCTTAAATTCTTAAAACCTTCAAACATAATTGTCTCCTAAGAATTATATCTCTTTGGTTGCTTATAGAGCAAAATAGCTGTGGTTGGCCAACCACATAATTCAAATAAAGTGTCTCACAAATGATGTAAAAACACTTTTACACTAAGATGTTTTTGGATTGCCCTTTACAGCTGCATAAAAATAGAATGTAGTAGAGAGGACTTATGCTTTAAATATGGATAAAGCATTGAAAATGTTTTGTGTAATCTTTAGATGTTTTCTTACTTTCCTAAATGTCTTGTTAGGAGAAATAATTAATTTCCCAACTATTTTTTCCTTGATTATAAGTGGTATAGCACTTGTCTGTTCATTTACTGTACAAAGATAACTAGAGGTTGCTGTGATGTTGAACACTATGACACGTGTCAAATGTGTTAATGGTTACCCATGATGGATAGTGTTTGGTGGAGCTTCCTGATTAAAACAAGCTTGGAAGCAGGAGTAACTTCCACTTCCAAAATAGCTTGCATCTGGAAACTCTAAGAACATGGAGAAACAATGAAATTTATACAAGTGCTCAGGTCTTTTGTCGCTATAAGTCGTCTATGACTCAATAGCACGTAACAACAGCATACACTTTCTAGAGTGAAGCACAAAGGAAGAAGAAAGTAGTTGCACCTTTCAAAGAAAATATTTAATAGTGAATGATTTGAAATGTGGCCTTTAAAACTATTTACTCAGAATTATTGTTTCTCAAAACAAAAAATTTCACACAAACATAAAAGAATAATTATCAAAATGTGTAAACATATAAAATACACACACATAAATATGTGCACATACATATCTATACTCCTACTTCTCCCTTGGTACCAGCATCTATACTCCCTTGGTACCAGCAGTCAAAAAAATTCTAAAGACATGTTTGTTACATTGGGAAAGTCTGCTGTCGAGGACCTCTATAAGGAGCTAAGGAGCAGTGTTATCAGTTTGAAGACTAATGTAAACCTGATTCAAATCACAGTCTTTTGAATCCCTTGTTGTACATCTGATAGTTGGACAATGAATAGGAATGTTTCTTAAGCTACAGTATTTCTTAGAGGTAAGGATGTTGAAAAGCTTCATCTCATATACTTTGGGATGTTATTAAGAGAGGTCAGTCCTTGGAAAAAGACATCATATTTGAAAATTTATGAGGGCAATGAAAGAGGACTCAACAAGATAGATAGATGCAGTAACTGTAACAACAAGCTCAAGTATGTAAGAGATGATGAAGATGGCACAGTATAGGACTAGGCTCAATCCATTGTTCATAAGTTTGCTACAAGTTGTGCTCAACTAGATAGCACCTAACAACGACAGGGCAGGGTTCAGAGCTGCCATACATAGGGTTGCTACGCGTCACAGATGACTCGACGGCACATAATAATAACAATAATAAGTTCTCATTCCCCACATTCTTATGTATTCATTAATTCTTTGTTTAGAACATTTAGGCTCCTTTCCTGAGTCATCACTTCTAAGACTATACTCTTTCAACATTTGAAAGAAGGGCAGAGATTTTCTCAACTGGATAAGTATGTGTTACCCTTTCTGTTAGACAGCATGCCTCTACCTCAGAAGAATATATCCACGATTATGTATTCAGAGTCACAATCCCATTTTTCAAAGATTTAACATGTTATTTGATGACATATATTTGCAAATGTGTCTGCATTGCATTTCTTTTATATATAACAAATATCTTTAGTATGACATGCCCCAGATGTTTACTAGTAAATACTAATAGAAAAAACATTCTTTGAGTTAGAAGAACACCACATGGTCAGCAAAATGAATAAATGGTGTCAGTTTGAGAATTGCAAGCATACATACATAATTATTATAAGAAACTATAATTAATGATTACAACTTTTAGATTTGTGGAGATATATATATATATATATATAATTAATTTGTTAATATGTTGTTGTTGTTATGTGCCGTCGAGTCATTTGCGACTCATAGCGACCCTATGTACAACAGCCCTAAACCCTGCTCTATCTTGTGCCAATCGCATTGCCTCTGACACACCCATTCCGATTACCCCAGTCACTGAATCAATCCACCTCATAGAGGGTCTTCCCCCTCCTGCGCTGTCTGTCTACCCTATCAAGCATGATGTCCCTCTCCAAGGACCTGTCTCTCCTTACAACATGTCCAAAGTGTGTCAGACGAAGCCCCAGAATCCTTGCCTCCAAGGAGTAGTAGCCTGGTTTAACCATCTCTAGGATGAATCTGTTTGTTTTCTTGGCAGTATACATATTTAAAAATTGCCAAAAAAATTATGCATATTCTTTCTCCTAAGAATGTGTTCAAAATCTGTGGAATAAAGCTTCATCAACTTTGCTACCAAGGAATATTCTGGCTGTACTTTCTCCAACACAAATCTGTTTGTGTGTTTTTGTTTTGTTTTTTCTTGTGGAAGCATTCTTCACCAACACCAGCAGTCAAATGGATTGATTCTTCTTCTGTCATCCTTAATAACTGTCCAGCTCTCAGCGATAATGCAAGTGATTGGAAAGACTGTAGCCTGAATCAAGTGCACCGTAGTTTTGAGACTGACGTTATTGCTCTTCAGGACTTTTAATAGACCCCTGACAGAAGATATCCCTAATGTTACGTCTCTTCATCAGTGGATCCAAACAAGGCTAAATTGCTACCAGTCTTGCTCTTTTCCCCATCTATTATGATGTTGACAATTAGTACAGTGGTGAAGATTATTGCCTATTGGCCCCGTGTTCTGTCTACACTGTGTCTACAGCCCTAACACACAACTTGCTTGATTTTAAACCAGGCAGTTTTCCTTTACTCTGTTGGGACAATAGCTTCTTGGTCTATGCACAGATTTTGTATGATAAAATGTGCTAGAATTCTCGTTCTTTTCAAGATTAATCATACTTTGTTATGAGCCATACAATCAAATGCCTTTGAGTAGTAAATAAAACAGAAGTAGACAGTCTTCAGATATTCTCTGCTTTCAGCCAAGATCCATCTGTTAGTCATCAATAATATTCCTGGTGCCATGGCCTTTTCTAAACCCAGCTTGACCTGGAAGTTTTCTGTCTATGTACTGTTCTATCCATTTTTTGGATGATCTTAACAATATTTTGTTTGCATGTGATACTAATGATGTTGTTCAACAATTTCCACATTCTTCTGGGTCACTTTTCTTGGGAACGGGAACAAATATAGATCTCTTCCCACCAGTTGGCCAGGTAGCTATCTTCCAGTTTCCTGGCATTCTGGATGCCAGAGTGACATATTCTTCACCAGGAAACAACAATATTCCTTAGTTCCTCAGAAATCCTTTCCTGAAATTTACTTTCCAGCTTCTCCCTTTTGTGTCAAGTCTTCTCTTTTTATAGCCACGAGTAGTTTTAGGACACATTTTAAACTGCCATTGTTTGACTAACATAGCAAAGCCAATCCACATCTGTAAATTCCATGGGAGAAGCTTTCCCATCTTCACCCTCAGTGCTGGTGGATTTGAGCCGGGGGAAAGGTGCCCCCTTGGGTTAACATACAACTCTGTGTGGATGACGCCGCCACAGTTCCCAATCGACAGATGTGGAGGATATGATCCTAATGCATAATTTGATAAAGACACAATTCAATTCATGATAAGGATGTACATCATTTAAGTGGGTAGAAATATTTACAGAAAACAATTATTTTTAATAAATTCAAGATGTTGAAGTCAAGATTGGGTTTCCAGGTGCCAGTGTTTATTTTCTGCAAGACTGGGATTTCTCATACATGTTTCAGAGCCTCAATTGACTCACTGCCAATAGCTTGTAAATATTACACAAAATAGCTGAAATAATGCAAGTCATAGGATAGCTCTTGATACGTAAAGGTAGCTCTGGTGGCCTAGTGGATAAGGAGATGCGCTGCCTACCTTAAGGTGGATGTTGTTGTTGTTGTTGTTGTTGTTGTTGTTATGTGCCTTCAGAGCCCTAAACCCTGCTCCATCCTGTGCCAATCTCACTGTCTCTGACATACCTATCCCCCCGTTCCTCCAGTCACTGAATCAATCGATCTCATTGAGGGTCTTCCTCTCCTGTGTTGTCCCTCTACCCCCCAACCATCCAATTCACCAGCTGCTTTGCCTTTCGGTGACATAAAGAAGGCGTTTTTCTGGTGAGTTGTGATCCTTATCGATACATGTGGCATTTCACAGTTTGAGTGTACCAGCAGCAGTGTGGGAGAAAGACGAGTCTCCTTCAATTCAAATTTACAGCCAGAAACACAATAGAGGATCACTGTGCATCAGAATTGACTCAGTGACAGTGAATGTGAGTATTATAGAAGCATGCACTTACAGACTTGATAGTGTTTCACATATACAAAACCATACTTTTATAAAAAGATACGTGTCATGATGTTGTTATTGTTATGTGTAGTTGAGTTAACTCAGACTAATAGCAACCACATGAATAATAGCTTTTAACCCTGCCCTATTTTGAGCTAATCTCACTGTCACAATATGAAAAGAAATAATTTTTAATGTATTTAAAGATAAAAATACAGTTAAAAAATCTTAATTTAGTTTGTTTTCCTCTTTTTAAAAAATATTGGCTTTATAAACATCATGTTTTCTGCATGCACTTTGTATTTTATACAATCAATCGTATACATTTTGTCTTATTTAGGTACATTGTGTTTCATATAATCATTCATATGCATTGTATTTTATGTAATTCATTGCCATTGTTCTATGCATAGTCTCTCCCTTTCCTTTCAAGATCCCATTGTACATTTCCCAATCCTTCCCCAGCCCTTCCACCCACCAACCTCTATTACAGTGACTTTTCCCCCCTTCCCCTTTTACATGCCATGACACCCCATCCCTTCTTCCTCTTTGAACATTTGTACATATCTTGCTTAGTTATTCACTTATTAGCACAATGATGACCTTATACAATATTTTCATTCCCCTTATATGACTGAAATGGTTCACTTAGCAAAATGCTCTCTAGACTCTTCCAAGTTGTGTAGTATTTAACAAAATCATTGTTCCTTAGTGATGTGTGGCATTCCATTGTGTAAATGTACAATTTCTCAACCCATTCACCTGTTGATAGGTATTTTGACTGTTTCCATTTTCTTGCTGTTGTGAATAACACTGCTATGAACATTGTTCTTAAGTGCCATTGAGTCATAGATGACTCATAGTGACCCTATGAACAAAAGACCGGAACACTGTGTATATATCTCCACTCATGTCTCAGTTCAGATTTCCTCGAGATATATTCCTTGTAGCTGGGCCTCTGGGTCACATGGAATATTCATGTACAGATTTTTTATCTATATATAATTTTTTTTAACTCTCAGACCTAGCCCACAGCACTTCTGGGATTGTGGGAAATACCTGCAGTAAGTGGGCTGTGCACATTGTGTTTTTTTATGTATATTGTGTTTCACACATTCCTTCATTCACGCTGTGTTTCATATGATTATTCATATATCTTGTGCTTTATAAAAGTAATAATCATTGATTCATGCCTACTATGATTCCATCTTTTTAAGCTTTATGAGGAAATGTTAAATTGCTTCCCATCGTGGCTATACTATTTTATAATTCCATCAACAGTGTATAAGTGTTCCAATTTCTCTGCATCCTCGCCTACATTTATCATTTGCTGTATTTTTAAATTTTTATACTATTGCTGAAGTGAGATGGATCTCATTAGTGTTTTGCTTTGCATCTCTTTGATTGCTAGTAATTTTGAACATTTTTTTCATGTATCCCATGTCTTCCTTTGTGAAGAATCCATTCATGTCTTTTGCTCATTTTGTGATTGAATTATCAGTCTTTTTCTTGTGGAGCCCCAGTAAACTTTAGTTAAGAGACCCATGTCTGAAATGCCCCTCAACCCCCAATCTATGGGCTTTCTTTTCACCCTGTTGGAGAAAGTTTTTGCTGAAAGATGGATTTAATTTTAAGAAGTTCGCATTTATCAGTTTTATCTTTTCCAGGTTGACAATTTTTGGCTGTTTGAAAGACTATGTATTACGCTTGTAGGGCAGTGCTTCTCATTTTGTTACCATTTGTTTCTTGTGATCTTATGATTTTGAGTTTTACTGCTGGGTGTCTGATCCACTTTGAATTGGTGTTTGTGCAAGGTGTGAGATTTGAATCCAGATTGAGTTTTCCAGCACCATTTTTTAAAGAGACTGCCATTTCCCTATTTAATGGGTTTATTAATCTTGTTAAATATCAGTTGACCATAGATTGATACATTGATTTCTATACTTTAGATTCTATTCCATTGTTCTATATATCTGTAGTTGTACTAATACCATTCTGTTTTGATTACTACAGCTGTGTAATAGGTTTTGAGATTAGGAAGTGAAATGTCTCCAACTTAATTTTTGTTTTTCAGATGAACATTGTTTATTTTGGATCTCTTTCCTTTCCAAATGAAACTGGAAATTGCCTTTTCTATCTCCTTGAAAATTAATTTGATATCTGTATTCTCTTAGAGAATTTATGTTCTTTATAATTTGGAAAACCGATGAAAAACTTGCATATGAATAACATTTGTCTTAAATTTTAGGAGAAGAAATATGTTTTACCTAAACTAATTTCCTGCTAAATGACTTCCTCAATTAAAAGCAAAACAAAAACTGAACATAGCAAATAGAAAAAGGTATGGTAGCTGTACTGATGTCCAGCATTTCTACTTTCAGTGGCTAAAAACAATAACAAAAACAAAGAAAAAAAGCCCCAAAGCCTAGCTTTCATCTGAAATTCTGTTTAGTCTACATCATTATACTTGTTGGGATATCATCCAAAATGAAGCTCAGTTATAATAAATAATCATATTTAATTTTATAAGGACTCTATATTTTACACTTATTTCATTGAAATTGCTTTTAAAACTTAGTAGCTATGTGGCTTCTTTATTTTCTTTTCAGAGCAAGATAATATCCTTCAATCTCCTTTACTACACAGCAGCAATTAAAAGTTAATATTTTTATATTAAAAAGTTAAATCTTGGAATTAATTGATAATTTAGAGACCTGTCTCGGGCTAAGACTTCAGCTTTGAAACTGCAGCCACCATGTCTTACTCAAATGCTACTCTGAACTGAAGAAAGCAATGTAACAGGAACTATTCTAATTTAAATGATCATTCACCAATAATTAGTGAGACAAAAATGAAAAGAAAGATCATGAAAGATGTTATAAGACAGTTCCACCCTAAAACAATATGGGATCAATGCTGATCCAACTACATGTACACCAAGAAAGGGAGAAAGATGGACAATCTCTTTATATGTCATGTACATCCTCTGAAAACCCATTGGAGGGTCAGTTCTGAATCACTTATGACTGCATCAGACATAACAACAATTATAAAACAATGCAGGTACACTGTATTGTCTTGTCACGATGCTATAATGCTGCTAATACTCCTTAATCACTGAACTGGTCATTTGGTTTATTGTCATTTCTCAATAATAAAATGCTAAGCACATTATTAGGCTTTTGAAAACATACCGCATTAATACTTTAGAGTTACTAACATGAGATTTTGTAGTGTCTATGTGAGATCTAGGCATGCTCCTCTTTAAAAAAAGACATAATTTTAATGAAAGTTTACAGAAAAGTTGGGATTTCATTCATTCATTAATGTACATTTTCTTGCTCACCTTTGAAGAAGGTATGATCTCTTTATATGTTCCAATATAATGTTCATTATCTGTCTACCCTTTTCTTGTTCTTCCCTCCACCCTGTGTCAGTTCTGTTTTATGATAGTAGTGTTATGCAGTATTTGTCCTTTTGTGACTGAGATATTTCACTGAGCATAATTTCTTCTGGACTCACCTATGTTGTGTAGAGTTTTACAAGTTCATTTTTTCTCAATGCTGCATAATATTCCATTGTGTGAATGTACTGTAATTGTTCTATTTATTCATTTGTTGACTGATAGTTGGGCTGTTTCTTTTTACTCTTGTGAATAATGCCGTAATAAAACATAGTTGTGCATACATCTGTCTGTGTCATGGCTCAGATTTCTTTCGAATATTGCAAAAAGCACAGATGCAATGTGAGGGTGGCTGGGTCTGACTTCTACCTGCTTTATATAGGGGACCTGTCCCTATCAATAATATCTCTAACATCATACAAATAGCCACATGGTCAGACATGCCTTTTCACATGTTCATGCACCTCTTTTTACCAATGATTGGATCCTATGTTTGTTGTAAGATTCATAGACTTGACTCACAATTGGGGGTTTACTAGGGAAATAGTTTCGAGTGGTGGAGGCAAAAGTATGGACAGTTAATAAACAGTGCATTAGAACAGATGAAGCAAAGAACTGTTAAAAAGCAATATATGATTAGGCGTTGCATATATGATAACAGTCCAGAAAAAGAGGTACAGGGCAAAGTGGACTGAGGGAGGGTTAAGGGAGAAAAGGAAAGAGGAAACTTCAACAGTGAATGAATATTAAAAAGTTAACTGTGGGGAAATGGAGGGAGGAAAGTGTGCAACAATGAATGAATGAAAATGCAAGTTTTCTATAAACTTTCATTAATATCACCGTTAAAATGAAATAAAATTATTTTTAAAAAACCCTGAAAACAAAAACAAAGAATATCTTACAATGCAAACACAGGTTTAGTCAAGCATTTCTAAGCTACATTAACAAGGCACAAGTCCTCAATTAGTGAAAATCCAGATTCAGTGCAACAGCACAAATACAAGAAGCCTCTGGTTTCTTCAATCATCCAGCAAATTTTATCTCAGAGTAGTTGTAAATCAGCTTTTCCTTCAATCATCCAGCAAGCCAAACCTTTAACTGTGGCCTTTATCTCCAGGGTTCCTCAGGTTGCATTTTGCCAGAGCCTCTTCACAGCAGTGCAACAGTCTCTTCACAATTTCTCCAACATTATCACCACCTTTTCTAACAGTGTGGAAAGTGCTTCTCTTACATTGATCCTAGTTACTGATGATTTACAAGACCATATGTACATATTTAAAAGTAGCTGGAGATCACACCCTAAATACTGGCTAATACAATGGCTAGAAAAGCCAATTTTCAAGGGTTCTGGCACCCTAAGTATATTTCCACTGGTGGGATAGAGGTCAAATGGTATTTCTATTTCCAACTTTCTAGTAAGTGCCAGTTACATTCCATAAATGTTGTACCATTTTACACTCCTACCAGCAGTGAAAGAGAGTTCCAATATCTCCACATTCTCGTCAGTATTAGTTGTTTGCTGCCTTGTTGAACTTTGCTATTGTTACTGGGATGAGATACTATCTCATTGTTGTTCATGGTCCTCTTGATCTATTACACTGTACACTCAATACAGAATGTGATACAAAGATTGTTATTGTTGTTGTGTGCCATGAAGTCAGGACCTTACTTCGTAGCTGACCCTCCAGTGGGTTTTCAGAGGGCATAAATCATGTAGGAAGAGATTTCCCATTTTTCTTCTACAGAAAAGCTGATAGATTGGCAGTGCATCACCTTACCTGCTTGGCCACCAGCTCACTACATTGAAGACCCCATTATGAAAGACAAAGAAGGAAAACACATCTCAAGCAATGCTGTATCTGGAATATATTTAATTTAATTCCTATTATAAACTAGCAATTTATTCCTAGACATGTTTCTTCTTTTTAATACCTTGCTAATGCAGGCAGTAGCCATCAAACAATACTAATACTCTGTGTTATCTAAAAGTAGACCTATTCATGTGCTGCATATCATGGACACTCATCTTCCCAGCTTTTGATACCTAGTCCCTTGCTCCCTCCAAACTGATTGTTAGGTAGGTTTTTATTACAACACAGCTCCCTTTACGGTGCAAGTTTATATAAGCATCTAGAATGTTACGTTTCCCACTATACTTTCAGATAAATGTGTGCCCAACTATGAGAAATTTTAATATACAGAAAAAAAAAGAACTCCAACATATCTTTAATTCTACCTTTGAAAGAGAACCCTGTTAATTTCCACTTGCATATAATCATTCTATGTTATGTTATACCTTATCATGAAACAAACTCACTGGTGTAGAGTGAATTCTTATTCATGACAGTCCTCCATCAGGTTTCCAACACTGCAAATCTTAACATGAAGACACTGGCTAGTTTTCTTCATAAAGCAGCTGATGCATTTGAATTGCCAACATTTCTGTTAATAGAACAACAAACAGCACAGAACTCTTTTCCACTGGATACTTTTGTTATTTAGAAACTCAGTATGAAAATGCTTTTACCACATAATAGTGTTCTAATAACATTCAGTTCTCTTAGGGAGCTGTGGTAATCTGGTGGGTAAGGCGTTGTGCTGCCAAACCAAAGGCAGGCAGTTTGAATCCACCAGATGCAAAATCTCCTTCTGTGCGATTTACAGTCTCTGAAAGCCAGTGAGAGGGTCTTTTAGATGGTTATGTCAAGCTTATGTTTAATGCTGTAGCCTAGTATCAGGTCTACTAATAGACTTTGTTGGTAGTGCTTGTAACATATTAGAAGAAGTCAGTCTTTATAATTTCAATTTTATACTTTAAAACCAAGATTCTTTGCTTGTTTTAAAACTATGGATACTTCACAAAATAGGACAACTATTGATAGTTTTTATTAATTTTTATTTAGTTTTTTCAAATTATTAAATTTTCTGGTTATTATTTTTCTTTACTGATTTGCATAAAATTATTTCTAACCATATAATTACTTGAATATTCATTTTTATTTCATATTTTTCTATTTTTCACATTTCTTGCTTATCCAACTGAGATAACTGTACTCATGTTATCAGTTGACATCAAATAGTTTTAAAAATATTCTCTAAATGGCCAGTTTTCTAATGTTCATTTACTTAGCAGTTTAAATTATACTATAATATATTTCTAAGTTATTGCTTAGGATTTCTGGTAAAAGGGAAATTATTTCATATCAAATGGAAATCAGTATTTGAAACACCATGGGATATATATCTTTAATTAGTTGCTATTGAAGGCAGAATGTTACCTTTCTACTAAGATTTGATATATTGCTCCTTATTTATATAGAACTTGGTATTTGACTAGTTATGTGGGTAATATAGTTCTTGTTTACTATATTAGTTTACTATTTATTTATATAACTAATATAGTACTTGTCATCAACTTACCCTTAACAGAAATTTTATAGGCAGAGTTTTACACATAATTCAAACTCCTTGATTTATTGAAACATGTATGGCTTGAGCTGATCGTACAAAAGCAGTGATTACACCACTTTAGCAAAAATGCATCATTTTCAAACTTTTCACATCAGTAGAAAATCATTACTCTTTCAAAGGGCATTTGAGTCCAGATAATAGAGCTATTCGAATTGATGTTTGGATTTTACATGGAATTCACCTTCAGAAGAGAGGATATTCTGAATTATTTTACTGTAGGTCATTTCTGTTATAGAAGATACTATTAGAATGAAAGTGTCTAACCAAAATATTTCTAAGTCTTGCTTTATCGCCCATGCATTTAAAACAGTAGAATGAATTCCTTCTCATCAAATATCTAGATAGCTTCTTGGTGTTCTTTACAATAAGATGGGCTTTTTTATGTTTCACTGTGAAACTGAAAGAGCTGCTATAAAATTAATGAATATGTTTGAATTCATTACAGTTCCCTAAAAGAATAGATCTCTCTGCTGGTTTTCTTTTAGAGATGAGTTTGGGGGGAAAAGATAGATAGGTAGGTACATAGATAGATAAATAGATAGATAGATAGATAGATAGATAGATAGATAGATAGATAGATCTGGTTTTGGTAATATTTACTCAGAGATTGCATTTATAATATACTACCTGACAAATTATTTGCATTAAATATTTAAAAGCTAAAATACAATGTTAAATGGTGAAAACATTTAATCAGTCTTTTCTCTTAATTTTGATTGCTTAAGAATATATATCTTCTATTGTTGCTGTTGTTTTTATGTGCCTTCAAATCACCTGCAACACACCCCCAGTGAATGAATCAATCCATCTCATTGAGGATCTTCCGCTCCTGTGCTGACCCTTCACCCACCCAAGCATGGCATCCCCTCTCCAAGGACTGAGACCTCCTTATAACATGTCCACACTAAGTCAGAAGGAGCTTCAGATTCCTTACCTCCAAATAGCAGCCTGGCTTCACCCTCTCTAGGATAAAATTGTCTGTTCTCCTAGCAGTCCATGGCATATTCATTACTCTCTTCTCCAGCACCAAAGCTCAAAAGCACCAACTCTCCTTCTATCATCCCTAGTCATTGTCTAGCTCTCTGATGCATAACAAACAATTGCAAAGACCATGGCCTATATCAGACACACCTTAGTCTCCAGACTGACATTGTTTCTCTTCAGTACTTTGGTGAGGTTTCTGACAGCACACTTTCCCAATGCAATTCATCTTTTCATTTCCTGGCTGCTGGTACTAAGAGTGTTGACTGTAGAAGCCAAGCAAAATGAAGGTATCAACAGTCTCAATCTCTTCATCATCCACCATTATGCTGCCAATTGGCCCAGTGGTGAGAATCTTTGTTTTCTTGATGTGCGCTTCAATTCATATATTATTTGTTGTTATTGCTAGATAGTTTCAATTATTGCTAGATATTGTCAATCCCCTACAACTCCTAATGGCCTTTTGGACAACAGATCAAAATCTTGCCCTATCTTGCACCATTCTCCCAATCTCTGCCATGTTCAAGCTCATTTTTTAAGCTAGTGTGCCAATCAGCCTCATTAAGGGCCTTCCTCTATTTTTTCCAAGACTTTTTCAGGGATCAGCACTGCAGACAATATGCCCAAAGTATGTGAGACTAAATTTCACCATCCTTTTCACTAAAGGGCACTGTAATTTCACTTCCTCCAATAGCTTGATTTTTCTTTTCCTTTGTTGTTGTACAGTTAAGTCAGAACCAAGTCATAGCTGACACTCTAGTACATTTTCATAGACAGTTAATCACAGAGGAGGAGAGTGCCCATCTTTCTCCAACAGCAGCTTTTGGATAGAAAATCTTCTAGCTTTCTGTTGACAGAACTTCTTATTACTAAGCTATTAGAGCTCTTTTTCTAGTCTGTGGTCTAGTAACTATGGTTGACCAATATCACATTACCGCACAAATCCCTATGGACTATGCCACCAGGGCTCAGAACATTGCTTGAATGCTATTTAAAAAATGTATCAATAAAGAATGAGACTATATTCAGTAATTG
Organism: Elephantulus edwardii; assembly: GCF_000299155.1. Lineage (NCBI taxonomy): Eukaryota > Metazoa > Chordata > Mammalia > Macroscelidea > Macroscelididae > Elephantulus > Elephantulus edwardii. The sequence continues at coordinate 1,580,279 of NW_006399920.1, read as the reverse complement.
AAGCTTGTGTCACCATTTGCCCTTTGAATAATGAGTGTCTTTTCTATTCTACTTTGAGGAACTTAATAAAACCATTCTCTTGGAGTCAGTCAAGATAACTTAATTTTGAGAGCAACTGGAAGTACATAAAATAGAAAAATTAAGCTTCATCTTCGACATTATCACAAAAATGTATGCTTACATGTCTACCATGAATTATATGCCCATATTTTCTAAAAACTGGTAGAAGGAATAGAAGCATGCACATATTTTTATTTACTACATACTACAGACTCGATGGCACATAACAACAACAACAACAAAACATACTACAGCTATTCAAAAGGTGAATGACTGGGGATGATAATAGATAAATATGTTATAAAAAGAATGATGCATTCCATAGTTTAAAGCAATGCTGTTAATATATGCTGTCGAGTTGGAACTGACTCAAAGTTATTTCTAGCAGGTTTTTCCAAGGCAATAAATCACACTAGAGGAGATTGCCCATCTTCCTCCTGAATAATGACTGATGCATCAGAACTTTACCACTAAGCCAGCAGACTGCCTTTAAAAATTAATGTTGCTATGTCATCGAGTTGACTACAGCTCATAGCAACCCTATGACCAATAGCTGTGAATCCTGACCTATATTGAGTCAATCTCACTGTCTCTGACACACTTGCCCCCATATACATCCAAATGATTATTTTTTTATTGTTTCCTTTATTATTGTCTCTAACAGGTCACCCTAATTTGATGAGCATTTTACCAGATGCCTAAGAACCGTGGATCCTGTTTCCAAAATTAAGAGCAATAGAAAGGCAAAATTTTTACAAACTTTCTTAAAGAAAATTGGACATTTGTGATGATATCTTAATGTGGATTTTAAAATAGTGAGGTAGGGGGAAAAAAGTTAGGTCTCATGAGGTAAAAGAATTTGAAATTTGCAAAAAGAGCAAGGGTCACAGGGAGAATACCTTATCCAACCTTAACCAACTCCACAGGGTGAAATTATCCCTGCCTGTGAGTAACACAAAACCAATTCTCATAAGGTCAGACACAACTGTCACTTTCCCATGCCTTTTTGTACTCATCTCAACACACCAGTGTTACTGCTTTGCTGCGTCCAAAATCTGATGTGATAGCTCACAAACCACACAGGACCATAATGAAGAAGTCAAAAAGTAATTCACATTAATCACAGAATACAATCAAGGCAGCTCTCAAAATGTGTACACGGTACTTCAGCCTTGAGCCTCATGGCCACCTGTCAATATTGGCTTCCCTCCCCTAATTGTCTAACAAATATCTCAGTCCTACTACTATTGGCTTCCCTGTCCCCCTAAAGTCCCATCTCATATCAATCCTCCAGTTCAACCATCACTGCTGCTGCCCAAAACAAGTCCTGCATTTCATCAGATTGGGGGAAGTCTTGCTGCTTCTTCTCGGGCTGGGGGAAGAAGCCTCTCTTCTGCTGGGGCAAGAACTTTTTCTGCTGCTAGAGTCGTTCAATTTATTGGTTTTACTGGCCAATTCTCTTGTGGAATGGTAGATATTTAATCTGTTTGTGGATAAGCCAACACGTCCCATTCACATAGCCTCACCCTTCCACATAGCCAGTCATCCATACTAGAAAAGCCATAGAGACAAACTCCACAGTCTTGTGGTAAAAAAGAGACTGTGGCCTCTTTGCTATCAGAGTTGGGACCAACTGACACACAGCTGAACTTCCAGTGGGTTTTCAGAGGCTGTATATCATATGGGAGAAGACTGACCATCTTTCTCTCACAAAAATTTGAAATGTCTGCTTTCTGCTTGATAGCACAATGCCCTTTATATAGGCCTCCTGATTTTGCTTTCTGGTTGACAGCACAACATCCTATCTATAGGCTTCTGATTTTCCTCCCAGTCATCTAAGGAGTAAATATAAGTGAGCTTCAGCACTTTACAAAAGAAAGACATTACCATAATGTGTTAGCTTGATAGCATAATATATTAGTTAATTTAATAATGAAATTTAGGTAGTTGATTTGATATATAACACATGAACATATGACTTATGTAAATTCTTATGAAGTCCATTAAGATATATTAAAACTAATACTCAAGGAATTTAAATGAATTACACTAAGTTAAAAGGATATAGAGGGTTAGATGAGATTCTAGCATTTCTGACTTCTACTATAATATTTTTACCATTGATAAAATTCTGTTCTTCTCTATACTAGAATATAAAGCATATTCCTGTCTTTTGTTTATTTGACAGATGTTGATCTCAGAAATTTCCATGTATGTTATCACTTTGAATACAACTACTATTTGGCTGACTTCAGGTTATTCAAGTTCAGTGTTTAAATGTTAAATGAACTTCAGTAAGACTCAGTCTACTAAGATATTCCACAATTGATTCAAATATATAAGATTATATGCAAGTATTTACCTAAAGTCCCATTTTATTGGACCAAGTAAAACTCAAACTCATAGACATCAGGTTGATTCTGATCCATAGCAATCCTGTAGGAAAGGGCAGAGTTCTCCCATGGGATTTCCAAGGCTGTCAATTTTTAGGGATGCAGATTGTCACATCTTTCATCTATGGAATGACTGATAGAGTCAAACCACAGACATCTCTGTTAATACTTAATCCTTTAATCACTGCACAACCAGGATCTCTGTTTTTATTGGACATGTTGTTGTTGTTATGTGCTGTCACATTGCCTGCAACTCATAGCAACACTACGTACAATAGCTCTGAAGCCTGCCTTGTCCTGAGCCAGTGTCTCTGACTCCAGCACACCTGTTCCCATTGCCTTAGTTACTGTATCAATTCATCTCACCTGAGGTCTTTCTCTCCTGCACTGTCTTTCCACCCATCCAAGCATAATGTCCTTCTCCAAGGACTGGTCTCTCCTGGCCATATGCCCAAAGTATTATTGGATATATGTTTCATTTTCATTTCTAGAAGGCACTTTGATGTGGTAGGTAAAACCCCAAATTCTGAATTTAGTGTGTTGCATTCTAAGCATTGGCATCTTCATTTATTAGCTCTTCAGTATTGGATATCAGGCCTTTTCATTTTATGAATCAAACATCCAAATCAGTGAAATGCAGGGTCTGTATTAAATGAGCTAAAAGATTCCTTCCAATCCTGGCATTCTTTGATTCTTCAAACATGTACTGTATTATTAAAGGCTATCTTCACTTTAGGTAACTTGCTTGAAGCACTTAGCTATTATTTCACTCCTTTTAGCTAAAATTCCATATTGAATTTAGGTGCATTAGACAACCACCCAAATGTTCCATTTAGATGTCACAGTGACAGAATTCTGGCAAACTGTTTAGTATGTGGGCTGTTGTTACCCCATAAACACTCAGATCATTAGACATTTTGATGATGTGCAAGTTCAGCTCTGGGGGCATAATTGAGTCTTCAGAGAATACTGTCAAAATAAATGTCTAATCACACCATTCAGTAGGTTGACTGCTGGATTCTGAACATTACCTTTTAAGCTCTTAAATAAATACAAGGAAAACTCTTAGTCCTACACTTAAATAACTTTAGGATTTGAAAAAGCTTGCCGTATTTAATGAAAGCTTTAGCAACTTGAAATGACTTGTACTTATCCTTTACCATCTACCAAAATGTTGTTTCTCCCAGCATTAACACTGCCTGTAACTGAGATTGGAAGTTAAAGTGAGATAAAAACAAGTGATTCAAAACCAAACTAAGCCATTAGGATAGCATTTCCCCCCTCTTTTCTAGCTCAACATGTGAATAATCACATGGAACCTAAGGGTATAAAACCTGTATCACAATGAATAATGAATGACTTTCTTCTAATTAAGAAGTTTCCTTTTAAAAAGGAACAAGTGTAATGGTCCTCTACTGCATAAATTAAGGTTTGTTTGAAAACATGGTTTTGTTAAACAGATTTAAACTACTTTTTCCTTTACTTTTGGGAAGTTCCTGAGATATGACTATGCAACTCTGGTCCTTACTACTTTTCTTTGACATTAGATAACGTATGAAATTTGTGTCCAAGGGGTAAATTCAAGTCAGTGACTTAATTTCTATTTGTTCTTTCCTGCCTGTGTCATCTCTTTATTTCTAGTTTTGTGGTGGTTTTTTTTTCTAATTTCTTGCATTCCAGCAAGTTTTCAGTATAAAGTTCACAATGATTGAAAACATATTCTATTTTGCCTACTATTTATGCATAATTTGCATATTTTGCTCCATATTATAAGAGTTAAAAATATTGTTTACAGATCCATTTTAATTTGCACTGCTGTTCCAGTTAACAGTATTGTATTGCATGTACCATATCTTCATATTCTTTCTTTTTCAAACCAATGTGACATATGAAACCCCTGTATAAACCAGCAAGATGATCTATAAAGTAAAATATCCCCTTGTTCTATCAATTATTATTTCAAACAATTGCTTGAGGATAAAGATACTGTCAAATTAAGGTATAACCTGATTAAACTTTAATGTAAGTTAAATTTTACACTGTTGTTTTTAATCATAATTATACAACATCATGAGCAGTGCATTTAGGGGTTAAATTTTTTATAAGGATATTCATTGAAGAGTCTTTTCACTTTTTTTTTTTTTTAGTCTTTTCACTTTAACCTGCAGTTCTAATGATTAATATACAGGATGCTATGAAAGTCTGAAGAGATGATATAATTCTGAATAGAAATATAAAACTCAGATCTATATTTGTTCCCATTCCAAAGAAAGATGACCCAACAGAGTGTGGAAACCATAGAACAATGTCATTGATTTCACATGCTAACAAGATTCTGCTGAAGATTATCCAAAAATGACTGGAACAGCACATCAGCAGAGAACTGCCAGAAGTTCAGGCTGGGTTTAGAAGGGGTTATGGTACTAGGGATATTGTAGCTAATGTTAGATGGATATTAGCTGAAAGCAGGCAGTACCAAAGGAATGTCTATCTGTGCTTCATTGATTATGTAAAGGCTTGACTGTGTGGACCATAACAAACTATGGCTGACTCTGAGAAGAATGGGAATCCCAGAACACTTAATCGTGCTAATGCAAAAGTTATACTTGAACCAAGAGGCAGTAGTCAGAACAGAGCATGGAAACACTGCATGGTTCAAAACTGGGAAGGGAGTACGCTGGGGATGTGTCCTGTCTCCATACTTTTCCAACCTGCATGCGGAACAGATCATCCCGGAGGCCGGGCTCTATGAGGAGAATTGTGGCATCAGGATTGGCGGAAGATCTATCAACAATCTGCGTTTTGCAGATGACACAACCCTGTTTGCTGAAACTGAGGAGGACCTGAAGCACTTGCTGCTGAGGGTCAGGGACTGCATTCGTCAATATGGATTGAGGGTCAATGTCAAGAAGACAAAGATTCTCACCACTGGACCAACGGTGTGTCTCTGCAGATTAAGGTGCATCTGGTACAGGCCATGGTCTTTGCAATCTTGTTATGCGTCAGAGACCTAGACAATGACCAGGGAGGATTGAAGGAGAATTGATGCTTTTGAGCTTTGGTGTTGGAGAAGAATGCTGAGAGTGCCATGGACTGCTAAGAAAATAAACAGATTCATCCTGGAGAGGGTTAAACCGGGCTGCTGCTTGGAGGCAAGGATTCTGAGACTTTGTCTGACATACTTTGGTCATGTTGTAAGGAGGGACCAGTCCTTGGAGAGGGACATCATACCCGGGAGGGTGGAGGGCAGGTGCAGGAGGGGAAGGCGCTTTGGGAGATGGATTGATTTGGTGACTGGGGTAATCGGGATGAGTGTGTTAGAGACAATGAGATTGGTACAAGACAGAGCAGAGTTTAGAGCTGTTGTGCATAGGGTCGCTATGAGTCACAAGTGGCTCGACGGCACATAACAACAACAACAACAACATTTCTCACCCTCTCTAGGTAGAATTCTCTCAGTTTATATGTTCCCATGTAATTTTGTTTGCGAGTTTCTTGCAGTACTACTTTACTTTATTTAAATTACTTTTTGCCAATATATATACCCCCCAAATAACACTTCAAATTCTCCTAGCTGCTTTATAATTTCTCTGTATAATCAATCCCTCTTGAAGTTCTTGTGCAAGGCATATGATAAATACCTCTAAATAGTGTACTGAGTAGTATGGTTTAGTGAAGCAATGGTAGGGCACTGACAAGGCAAAAGAAGTGAACTTTTGTTTTATTATTCACAGACCTCAAGTGGGATGAAAAAAAAAAAAATTCCATGAACACGACTGAAAATATTCTGACTGAATTATACCAGAATCTCAGGGTGAATCTGTGTGAAGGACCAAGAACACAGGGTATGGGGGTGTAGCTTATTCAAGCACATAAAGTAAAACAAAACAGAAAGTCACTACAAATCTTTATGAAAATTGCCACATCTTTCTCTTGTGGAGTGTTTGGTGACCTGGCAATCTTTCACTATTTTAATACTCAGCCACAAAGACTCTTATCAAAAAGCATAAAGCCCACTACTTTGTACCTATGTAGAGCTTCTTGGGTTGTAAATCTTTACAGGAGAAGACTGCCATTCTACTTTTTTTAAATTTCTATGTGCTTACTTATATTTTGCTTATAAAGTATTCATCCTTTTGAGATTGTCTTATTTCAATCAGCATAATATTTTCAATGTTCATCCATGTAGGTTTGCATCAGGACTTTATTTCTTTGTATGGTGAATTGTATTCAATGATATACATATACTACTTTTTTCCTTTTTAAAAAATTAATTAATTTTAATAAAAATTTACAGAGACTTTGGATTTGCATTTATTTATTGTTGCACTTTTTTTCCCTGTCCAACCCCCCTCCCCAATTCCCTCTTCTTTTTGAAAAGTAAAAGAAAAATTCATTCATTGTTATACAGTCCCCACCAAAATCCGCTCCTATGGAGACCCTGGTGAACTCAAACCACTGACCTTATAGTTCATAATCAGATATATCATGCATTATAGCACCAGATCTCAATAGTAACTTAGAATTCGGAAACTCTTGGTTCCAGTCTCACAATATCAACACAATAAATGATTTTGGCATTGTCTTTATCAAGTCTCTATCAATCAATACTATTAATATTACTAAGATAGCTGTAGTGGCCTTGTAGTAACAATCTGAACTGCAATCCAATTGCCCATAATTTGGATCCACCAGACGCTCCACAGGAGAAAGGTGGACAGGATCCTCCCATGTGATACGCTGCCTCTGATTACCTACAGGAGGGTCTGCTGTTTGTTGATTCTGACTTCATGGTGCACAACAACAACATCTCCACTGAAGCAGATGAAGGACATTTCCTTGCAGATATTTGATAATTTTATACAAGTTGAATCTATTTTTAACTGTACTTAGAAAAAAAAATCTAGTAAATGTTAAAGTAAATTTGTATTTTATTACATGTAATATTGTTTGGGGTTATAACTTGGGTATTTTTAAGTAATTTGTTTAGGTGGTCTAATACTTTGGACATGTTTCAAGGAGTGATCAGTCCTTGGAGAGGGACACCATGCTTGGGAGGGTAGGGACAGCACAAGAGAGGAAGTAGAGGAAGACCCTCAATGAGATGGATGGATTCAGTGACTGGGGTAATGGGGGTAGGTATGTTGGAGACAATAAGATACAGGATAGAGCTGGGTATAGGGCTGTTGTACATAGGGTAGTATGAGTCACAAGCGACTCAATGGCACATAACAACAATGCTAAGAAGCTTCACCACAATTCCAAAGGTTTGTGGTTCAAATTCACCAGTTGCTCCTGCAGAAAGATAGGCAATCTCCTCCTGTAAGATCTTTTGCTCCTGAAAACCCACTGGAAGAAGGTCAGCTGTGTGGTGGTTCTGATTCAACTATAAATAGCAACAATAATATTTATGGTGAATGAATGAATCCCAGCATGAATCTCAGAAAGAGTGCAAACTCCTAATGACTACTGGAATATAAAGTTTATTAATTGGTGAGTGACAAAATGGCTATTAATCCCAAATACAGTGATACCTTATTATTTTTTTAATACCTAACATTTTTATAACTCTTCTGACTTTATGAAATAAATTTCTGGTTCTTACTATGTTTTACAATAATCTTGTGAACTAGGTGGAGTTGTTGCTGTTGTTGTTGTATACCATAGAGTTGGAACTGACCCGTAATTGATCCTAGAGGGGATTTTTGGAGGCAGTTAATCACCTGGGAGGAGATTGCCAATCCTTCTCCCTCAGAGAAGCTGGTGCCCTTGAACAGCACACCTTCAGGATTACAGTGCATCTTCTTGCCACTAGGCTATCATTGTTGTCGTTGATTGCTGTCGAGTCGAGGTTGACTCATAGTGACTCCATGAACAAAAGACCTAATACCTTTCCATAGCTATCATTGTTTCTCCCAGTTCATAGAGTTTCCAGGGGCATGTGGTTCAAGAACTGGATGCCACTCCTGCTTCCCAATATGAATCAATCTGGAAGCTCATCCTACCTTTGTACATAATGGGTGGTCATTACGGTATTTGACATGACTATGTAATAGTGTTCAGTATTACTGGGCTATTAGAGCCCTCTTACTATTAATTTTACGTATGTAAACAATGAGAGAGATGTTCTTTTCCCTGGGCTTCAGCATTACAGTGATACCGTGCTGAGATTTTGATTGATCATATGAAAGAGTTTACACTTTTTTTTTTCTTGTGAAATATGGTGAGGCTTAAGGTCAAGGTACCATGCTCCACTTCTTTAAAGTATTTCTTAGAATATTGTTCTGTAGTTTGGTTTAATTTTTTTTTTTCCAAGAAGGTAGGCAACAATTCCTTAAACTCTAATATGTGTATAGATTTAGAATCCAAAAGTCATTTCCTGAAACCATTATGTATTTACATTTTTTTGCATAATTTAAAAATTCATTTATGTAAGTCAACATGGGGTACAATCACTAAATATATGACAGATTGATCTATTCATGCATGTTCTAATCACAACTGTGTAGTATAATTTGCAGTATAGTTTTAGATTAAGTCTTAACCAAGAATTGAATATTAACAGTTATTAAAACTATTCAGCTGCTCTATTTCACTAGGATTCCATGTCTAGGCATCTCTTCATTATTCAGATAGAATGAAAAATAATATTTTTTAAAGTCATTAACTTGTATTAAGTGCTATTATTATAATTTATGGATAGAGCATTAAGATGTAGCATTTGATTGAAGTATAATATAAAAATGGAACATTCCATGGATAATAATTTAAAAAATAAAACATACCAAAAGATCTATATATTTTTTAAAAAATGCTGCCAGTTTTTGATTTTTTTTCTTTTCCAATGAAGGAAAATTGAGTAGTAACAAACCCTAGCATTTATGGGGGAAAAAATCTCTCATTTATGAGCTATACCAAAACTTAAGAAAAATCAGACTTAATAGAAAAAAAAATTCTAAAATTGGAAAGGCAAGAAAAGAAAAGCAACAACTCACAGTACTGGATCTAAAACTATATTCCCTGTCTTTCCCTCCTTATTTGTATAATTTTGATTAATAGATTAAAAAAATCTGAGCTTTATGCAATGTTTCTTTATGAATTCTGGTAACCTTTTCTTATTAATCCAATAATAATTTGTGAATTACATGACTTGGTGTTTATGTATAATTTTAATTTGCAGTACACTGAGTTTTGATGATTAAAAGCAATACTCAATGGATCATAATATGCTAATTTTACAGAAAAACCAATCTAACCCCACTTCCAATTCACTGTCACTACATTGGAACCAAGTCATGGCTGATCCTGCAGCTGTTTTGCAGGCAGTGAATTGCACCAGGGGAGACTGCCCACCTTTCTTCTTTGGAATCCCTGGTGACATGGAACTACCTACCAAGAAAGGCACAGACTTTAGATTAGCAGCACAAGTCCCTGTGTGTTGTGCTACCAGGGATTTATTTCAACAACTAGTTTGCAACATCAGGAGCTCAATGCTGCATCTGAAGAAACCTCCAAGACCAATATTGTTATACAGGCAGTCCTTGGGTTATAAATACTTAATTTATGGAAAACTTCAACTTACTCTTGGATGTCATGCAGATTTTCTCTCCTTTTGTTGTGAATAGGGCTTAAATACTTTTCTTCTCACAACAAATTCATGACAATTTTCTTCACTGTCTTTATAATACTTGTTGGTGGTTTTTAAACAATTGAAAAAAAATCATGCTTTTTCCTTCACTAACTCAACTGAGACTGATTGTCATCTTTCTAAGTGACCTTCTGGTTGTTCTTCAAGGCTGTGAAGTATAAAGGAAGAGATTGCCTATCTTTCTCTATTAGAGAGGTTGGTGGATTGGAATTGCCAAAGAGATCAGCTGTGGGTTAACATTGCAACTTTCTATGGATTATAGCAGCAGAGCTCTCCTTTACTAATTAGAATAAGGCTAAATAAAAACCTAATATATCTATGCCCCAACTCACCTGAAAAATCCACTTAAAAACACTGCTTGGAATGGATGTCGTTTGTAACCCAGGGACTTCCTGCACCATCTACTTATTCTCTGCTGTTCATAAACAGCACTGTGTCTGTCCATCTCATTGTCTTCCTCTCCTTCACTAACACTCAAATATTCTGAGGCCAACTCATTTTTATAGAACACTGACAATGGGATGAAATACCACCATTCTCATCTCCAAGGAACACTCTCTCTGCACTTCTGCTACAGATTTATTTGATCTTTTGGTTCAATATGAAATTCTTTGCCAACATCACAATTCAAAGACATAAATTTTTCTCCAGTCTTCTGTATTCACACTTTGTACATTCCATATTCCAATTGTTAATGTATATTTGCAACTATTTCTCAGAATTTTGAGTCATGACATATAAGAAATGAACATCTTTCACTGGCTGACAGCTTTATTCCACCTACATTATTAAGGTTGACTCTGCTTTGATCAGATAGGTTTTTTCCCATGACATTTTGAGTGACTTATAACCCAAAGGCTTCTTCTTCCAGCACTATATTGAATGATGTGATTCATTCTCATTTTAATGGCCCATTGTTTCAGAAATGGACATCCAATCTTGCTTCCTACCTAGACTGTTTTAGTTTGGACTTTCTGATGATACCTATCTTCCACATTTAATCCTATTTTTATTTGAATTACTGGTGCCATAGCTTTTATCATCACAGCATTCTATAAGCCATCACAGGATTATTTATTCACAGAAAAGTAGTAAAATTGAAATAATAAGGAACAATAAAAATGCACACACATGAATATATTTTAATATAACATATTTAAATTTGTTTACTGTTCACAAAAATTTGAGTAGAAAGTGTTTACACTGTACTTTTTGCAACATTGAAATGTCATGTATTAATTAATCTGAACTTCTTGCATCCACACCTGTATACTATTGATGTCTCCAAATTACTGTTTGTGATAATTATAATTTTCTGTTTCAATTACTCAGTCACACCCGCCAGCTAATATTATCTGAGATAGTGTAATTTTTTCTGTTAGTATACTAATATTTTATGATGATTTAATTATTCTTTTAATCTTTATTAGAATTTAAATTCCATTTTCAAAGGTTTAATAGGTTCTTATTTATTTTCAATATTTCTAAATGAAACATGTAGTCTTAACCCTCAATCTACTTGAAAAACTGTGTTGACAAACTTTTTTATTTACTTTATTTAAATGACTTATTGTCACTTCAACAATTGGGACACACACACAAATAAACAAATGAACTGGTCTTTAAAAAGAGGGTTTAATACTATTTATAACATGGAAATATATTTTCAAATACATTTTCTCATCATTATGTGTGCTTATATTATTCAAGTGCTAGGATGCCATGGATTTGACAAGAATAGAGAAGTCTCAGCCCTCAATCCCCAAATGTGTGTTTTAAGCTATGACACAGGGAGTCTACAGATTATTTTCTCTCCCTCATATTTGGTATTTCATGCATTTCTTTTAGTAAACACTAAGTAAAGCCATACAATGTGATTGCCATAAACCTGCACAGTCTATCGTCTCCAAAAGATAAACAAGCATCAACTCTTTCTTATTTTACTAATTCCATCCTATAAAGTGGGTCCTTAGTAACCTAACCGTTTAAACTTAGATAATACTTAGCAGTGTATTAGTGAAGAATATTTAGGAAATTCCTCGATTTTACTGATCATATATTTATTCTATTAATAACACAGCAAAAGCTAAAACGCTTATGTAGCATAATATGTATTAGATGTTCAAAACTTCAACTCATTGCTTTGAGTTGGAACAGACTCATGGCTGACCCTCCACCAAGTTTTCCAGGGAATGAGATAGATTGCCAGTCTTTTCCCCACACACAAGCACTGGTGGATTTGAACCAATGGAGAATTATTACTATCCCTCTGTACTACTCTATCTCTGGTTATTTTCAGACCTACAGAGCAAGTGCCTTATGTAGTTTAGAGCTAGAACCAAAAGAAAAAATGCCTCTCTTTATAAACCAGTATGCACTTTTATCAGTTAAGGAGAAAAGGGTAACTCATCTTTATCTCCTTTTCTCTATTATGTGACTTCTCTTTTGGACTTAATAAATTGACTTTATTGATTTTTTCATATGCCTTCAGTGCAAAAGGCAAAAATAAACAAGGAGAGCCTTATATATCAGTTATAATTACAGAAAGCAGAGATAGCCATCACGAAGGGTATTTTGCTGAAAATACAACTAACAACATGTTAGTTTTTGTAAACATCATTAATCTCCAACAAACGTACAGTTACACCAATAATTCCTGCTCCCATTCATTCTAAGAAAATACTTTTATTTCTTTCCATTTATTTAAAGAATATATCTGGGTCACAAAGTGTCCTTTTAAAAGCATAGTTTTCATTTATTAACTAGTAATTTCAATGCTTACTATTTAGATTTTCAGTTACTCACTTCTAATGAAGGATTCCTATAATTATCTTTGAAATGAAATCTAATCATACGTCCAAGATTTTTTCTTTAAATGCATTTCCATAAGTGGAATTACTTCTGTATAGAGTATAAAAAAGGTGAAGGCATTTGATTTATACTTCAGAATTATCTTTTTAAAATGTTCTGTTCTTTCACCAGGCACATTTTATATATGTCCTTCATTGTAAGTTACCTCAACTATGCCTTTGTTATCTATGCATATGTTTGAAATGCAGCTGTAATTAAATAGACCAACACATGTAATATCTAATTAAAAAGCAAATTGACCTAGCTTTAATTATATATTTTTTAAAACATTACATCAGATCTCTACCATGTGAATCGCTCAGAATCTGGACACGTGGTTCATGTAATCATTACGTGTTTGGGGCAGCTAACCTGCAGCTAGTAAAACAACTCTATCTTATCAGGAACTAAAGGAATCTCTGGAAAAGATCTAGAGAACAAACAATTAAAATGTCCAAATATTTTAAATATTCACTCAGATTCTATGCTGAAATCTGGTGGTATAATAAAATTTGGTAAGTTGAGGTATGTAACAAAGATAAAATCTAACTGTAACAAAACTGTACAGGAACAGACTAACAACCCTGCACTCTGTGTTGGTGAGTGTGATAAAGATTTGTTGTTTATCGTTGAGTTCCGTCAATGTCTAGTTTATCCTATCCTCAATGTGACACAGTAGAACTGACTTATGACATTTTCTTGACTTGAAATCTTTAGGAGAGCAGATGACCAGGACTTTCTCCCAAGGAGCAGTGATTAAGTTCACCTCCCCAAACATTCAGGTAACAAGCTCACACTAAAACCATTGTGCCAAGCCATTGTTCTTCCTGCCTCCCATAGAAAGGGAAGATTGTGAGGAAATGACTGCCTAACAAGATCTATGGCTTTCAGATAAGAGCCAGAGTTGATGCTAGCAATCTCTACTGAGGAGGAAGTCAGGAATATAATTTCACAGATTTACTATTACTTTGATGTCGATGCACTGATATTGTCCCCTCATCCAGCTGAAGAATTAAACCAGGTGGGAGAGACTAGAGGAAGGGATGGTCCCCAATCTGCCACAGTAGCACAGTGTACAGCAATTTCAGGGACCCTTAGAAGAGTTTACTTTTCTGCGCAATCTAAGGGAGCCCTTAGATGGGCCAATTTTAGTGTACAGCATGGGGGCTTTTTAAAGGAGCCTTGCTCACTTTAGAATAATCTGTGTAGGCTGAGGAATTGTTGGTGAGCCTAGTACAAAGAAGATCATGAGGCTGAGAAGACAGGCAAGGAGGCAGAAGTGAAGATAAGAAAGCAAAGATAGGTTTATTAGAATAGAGGCGTCCCTAAGGGAGGGTGCATTCTACCCAGAGATGAGAGTAGTGTTTCCCTGAGGTGAGGGTCCATATATGGCTTCTTTGGGACTAGAGTCAGGGGCAAGGAGACAATGCCATTGAGAGTTCAATGTTTGGTGGGGATTCTCATTTCAGAGCATTGACTTTGATCTCACTCAAGAACCTAAAATATTTCTTCCACACGCCAGTATCTGCTTCCCAGTTCTGATTGCTCATGTTTTATTAGTCATGGGTTTCTGTCCCCTCTGTCTCATTGGTTCGAACTTTAACAAGACTTTTCTTTTCCCTCCATCTCCCACCCATATCCCCTTTTTGTCTATATTCAACAGAAACCAGATTACCTAGGAACCTGGTCTGTTTCTTAGAATAAAATATAAAAATAAAATATGAGAAGAGGATTAGGAAGTGAGTGTGAAAGATATGGAGCAAAATTAACCCCTTTGACTCAGCTTTTAGCCAAACAACTGACTTAATTTTCAGATGATTTCCCACCAGGAGGTATTCACTTATTAGAACAATCAACCAAGCAGGGTCAAAAGAGCACTGTTTACACAAGGATTCAAGTCACAAGGCAGGGAAGAAGGATTCACTGACATGGTATCTATCACACTGAAGAAGTGGAATGGGTGTAGTTACAATTTGGGTATTCCAATTAATGTTATAAATATATGCATGAATGGTTGAATAAAAAAAAAACAAGCACTGATGGTGCTTTGTCAACCTCCGTTCAAATTAACAAGAGCAAAAAAGAAACTCAGAGCAATAAGAAATATATTACTTTCTTAAGTAGGTAGTAGTATTTTTTTTAACGTTGTTTTCCTCATGACTGCTTTCACACTGCCATGAGACTCTTTTTAGCTTGGAAAACATTGTGCATGATTTTCACTTTATGGCTAATATTTGCAGTGCTATCCTGAAAATCCTAACTACTTTAATTTACATAGATGGAAGTCAATATCAATAAAACGGTTATGTAGTTGCTGTCATTGTTTAGAGTGAGAAAAGGCCCACACCTGGCTCTCCAGGGGCTTTCCAGAGACAGTTAATCCCACAAGAGGAGGATGCCTGTCTTTCTCCTGTGGAGCAGCTGCTGGAATCAAACCATTTTCCTTCGGGATTGTGGTATAGCTTCTGACCACTAGGCCACCAGTGCTACTTAGAGTATATAAATTTATTTATCTAATGCTTATACTGTTATGTGTCGTTGAGTCGTCTGCAATGCATAGTGACTCAATGTACAAGAGCTCTGAAGCCTGCCCTGTCCTGAGTGAGTCTCACTGACTTCAGCACAGCAACCCCCATTACCCCAGTTACTGTGTCAATCCATCCCATCCAGGGTCTTCCTCTCCTGTGCTGTTTCTCCATCTTTCTGAGCATGATTTCCTTCTCCAAGGACCAATCTCTCCTGGCTACATGCCCAAAATAAGTAAGGTGGAGCTTTATAATCCTCTCCAACAAGGAGAGACTTGATTTCATCCTCTCCAAGACAGACCTATTTTTTTTTTCTTGGTGGTCCATGGTATATTAGTATGTGAGTTTATTATTTATTGCTAGAGATAGAAGCAAGAGAGGCTTGGTGAAGAGAATATAGAGGTGGATGCCAATCAAATAAGGAAGGCTTGAGAATAAATGAGCCAGTGGAGGGTGCAGATCAAGTAAAGTGGAAAAAACTTGCCTTACCCAGTTAGAAGCAGGAACATTGGACTTTGGTGCCCCATGATCCTGACATGCACAGAAGAAGTTGTCCTTATGGCCGTGTTTTAGATGCATAAGTGACATCAGCACAACGTCCCACCACATCATCCTCGAAACCACTCATTACATCGACCCATTAAGTTCAGACTCAAACCCTGAAACACATCAAGCTGTGGTGCTATCTATATAAGAGAAAAGATACGTGGAGAAGGGACTTTTCCGCCTCTACTTTGGGGAAAGTCCTATCTTGATCTTTGGGATACATCTTTCCCAATAAACGCATCTTTTCTCTGACCTTCACCCTGACACCTCTCAACCTTTCCTCTCAACCATGTGCTCTAACAAAGGCTTGACGCATGCTTACTTTATTATTTCTGAAAAGAGCATAATCAGGCTAAGCTAGGGGTCTTTTTTGGGGGACCAATGTTACTATCTGTTTCATTCCACTTGGAACAATTCTTTCTTTAGGCAAAGAAAGTCTAAGTCTGAGTATTTACTGCACATTACATTTCTCCAGTAAATGAAATTACAGTTTAAGGAGTAAACTGGAGACATTTCCTTGGCTACCACATTTGGGAAGTAGGCTGACTATAAAGCCACAACTGAAATAAAACTAAATTGCTCTATCACACTACAAATAAATACACATTATCCCAAGTGTCTTACATTTATTTGTTCAGTGTTTGCTCTTCGTCTCTTCTCCCCCTGCCCTCATAAAACCCGTTACCTCTTGAACATTTGGGTGGGTCATTTGTAATACTTTAACTATTCTGAATTAATATGAGCTTCCTACCCTAGAAATGTTAAGGAGGCAACATTTTACAAATTTGGGCATTTGTGAGCTTTGTGCTTTTATGATAAGTAAAATTGCCTTAGCTGTCAGCAGCTCTGTTCTAGAATCCTTAAGGAAAATGTAGCCTTAGTTTTGAATTTGCTAATAAGGTGCCAGAGGCCGATGACAAAGTGAGACCAAATAACATAACACCTCCTACATCACAAGTATCAAGTGTTTTCTTAAAATTCCTACATCAAAAGTATCAAGTGTTTTCTTAAAATTGAGGATAGAAGTTGCTCTGCCTGTTAGAAAAAGTCAACTCAAATTAATCTACTCTTCCCACTCATAGAAAAACTTACCTTGGTCATAAACTGTGGACTCAACACTTCATGGAATGTCAGAATTAGCACTGTTCTTTTGCCCTGGCTTTCTTCTTTTTCTCTCTCCCACCCTCCCTTCTTCCCTTCCTCTTTCTCCTTCTCTGCCTCCCTGTCTCCCTGTCCCTGTCCCTCTTCCTCTCCCTCTCCCCCATTCTCTATCTCCCCCCTCCTTTTTTTCTATATAGTTTTTGTCTGGAATTATTGTTCAGTTCAAGAAACCTGTACTAAGCACCTACTGTTCAGGTTCCCCACCAGACCCATCCCTGAAGGAACGTAAAAGTTATTAAATGATCCCTTCACAAGACATTCTTGAGGAAAACACTTAAAATAGGATGAAAATGTTCAAATCACAGTGAGCTTCTTTTCAAAACAAATCCTGTGAATTTATATTTTTTAGCAAAAAAATACTGTAAAATTTATTTCTAAATTTTATTAAAATGAAATAGTCTTTCCTTTTTTACTGTAATCTTTGCAAAAATATCATTTTTCCTTTTACTCATGCCCCAAATTTTACCAAACTGGCTGTTTGGATTACTGAGATCATTTCAGAATTATCTCGACTTTAAGAGCTTCAGGGTGCTAAAGAGGAATCAAAGTCTATAATTAATCATTTAGTACATACATTGATGTTGTTGTCGTTAGGTACTGTGGAGTCGAGTACAACTAAATGGACCTGTTAACAACAGACTTGAATCTTCACTTATCCTGTGCCTCCTCCATCATCTCTGACCCACTCAGGCCCATTTCTGTATTCAGTGTATCAATCCATCCCGTTAGCAGCCTTCCTTTTTTTCTTTTTTTTTTCTGACTCTAACTTTCCAATCATAGCATCCCTTTTCAAGGAATAACCTGGCTTAGCAAAGTGTTCAAAGTATGGGAGACAAAGCAAGGCTCACCATCCTTCCCTCCAAAGAGAATTCTGGCTGCACATTCTCCAAAATATATCTGTTTGTTCTTTTGATCGTCCGTGGGATATTCAGCATTCTTCTCCAATACCATGACTCAAACATTCCATTTTTTTCCTGCCATGCTTATTCTTTGTCCAGTCCTCAGATACATAGGAGATGATTGAAAAGACCATCGCCTGATTCAGAGCCTGAAGCATCTTAGGATTCAAACTGACAGTCAACTGTTCTTGAGTATTTTGGAGAGTTCCCTGACAGTAAACTTGCCCAATGCAGTATGTCTCTTGATCTCCTGACAGCTGGTACCAAGAAGCACGTCAATTAAGTGCTATCATTATTCTTGTTTTAGAGCTCAATAAATTGAGGCTCAGATTCAAAATAACTTAGTATGCAGATTACAAAGATATTAGAGTCAGACTTCTTTCAATTTTGGACCTGAGTCAAGTAAAAACTTATGAAACTTTGTTTTCAGTCAACCCTTCATAGGAATTTCATTTCATAGCACTATTTACAATTGTTGTTGTTGTTGTTGTTGTTTTGTGCCGCCGAGTCGTTTGTGACTCATAGCGACCCTATGTACAACAGCCCTAAACCGTGCTCTGTCCTGTGCCAATCGCATTGCCTCTGACACACCCATCCTGATTACCCCAGTCACTGAATCAATCCACCTCATACCTGTTCTTTAACTGCATTCTTTTCGCTTCTCACCTGTAGTTCTCA
Source organism: Elephantulus edwardii (assembly GCF_000299155.1). Classification (NCBI taxonomy): domain Eukaryota; kingdom Metazoa; phylum Chordata; class Mammalia; order Macroscelidea; family Macroscelididae; genus Elephantulus; species Elephantulus edwardii. The sequence continues at coordinate 1,561,519 of NW_006399920.1, read as the reverse complement.
TTTTCATTAATCATTTTATCCTACCCCTTCCTGCTTTCTAAGCCTTATTTTTGGTCAAAGGCTTCCTTTTTTTGTATTATGTGATGATAATTCTAAGTAGTGAGTACATCTCTGGTATTACAGTTTATTTAGCTGAATATTGAGCGATACAGGTGAATTTTGTTTCAGGCCTGAAAATTAATTAAGGGTCATAATCTTAGGGTTCCACCAGTCTTTATCAGAGCTATAAGCCTAGCAATTTTTCTGTTTTATAATTCTCTTCCCTATGTTTATTTATTCTATCTAAGACCTTCTGTGGTCCGTCTTAAGGTCATCAGCATTGGTAACTGGGCACTGTCTAGATCTTTTGGTCTCATGATCAAAGAGGTTTGTGTTTGGATGACTTGTTCCTGTGATTTGTTTTTTCTTTTCTTCCCTCTTTGTTCTAGAAATGAAGAGACCAATAGGTGACTGCTTGCAAGAAAAGACACCAGTAATTTTGCTCCAAAGTACAATGTAGAACATTTCCCTGTAACTTATGCTATTTATCTTAGCTCTGGTGTTCTGAGTCTATGTAGCTTCAAAATTTGAACCTACAAAATAAACTTCTATATTTCATAATTTTGACCACTGTCTCATATAGCAGGAAAGGAGGTAGCATTTAAAAAAAAACACTGACCACAGTAGGTGCTTTCACACATATTTTGTTTTCACTAGTTATGGAAAATTGTTGTTAGGTGCCATGGAATTGAATAAAACACACAGTGACCCTATGAACAACAGATATATTAATCTTGTAATATCCTGTGACATTGTCGCCATCTGTGGCAAATATAGGCCCATTGCTTCAGTCATTAAGGGTCTTCCTCTCTTTTGCTGACCCTCCACCCTTCCAAGCATGACATCTTTTTCCAGGGAATAGGATCTCTAGCAACATGTTCAAAGTATGGGAGATGAAGCTTTGCCCTCCTTGCCTCCAAAGAGCATTCCAGCTGCACCTTTCCCAAGACATACTTGTTTGTTCTTTTAGCAGTGAATGAGCTATTTAGTGCTTTTCTGCAATGCCACAACTCAAGGTATCAATTCTTCTTCTGTCATCATTATTCATTGTCCAAAACTCAGATCCGCAGCAAACAATGGAAAAGACCATGGCCTGAATCAGATGGCCCTTTGTATTCAAAAAGACATCATTGCTTCAAACTGACATCAATGGATATCAGAAGAAACTATGAAAATTGTATTGAAGTGTTGAGGAGCCAAAACAATGGGGAAGGATGCTGAAGTAGAAGTGTTGAACAGAAGCTTTCAAAGCATAGGTTGAAAAGCCAAAGCATAGTATTATAACAGAAAGTGCAAAGAGCTGGATTTAGACAATAAAAAGAGAAGAACCACTCAGCATTTCTCAAGATAATAAAACAAATTCAAGCTTCAAGTTGCAATTCTGAAAAATGCCATGGACAAAACTTTAAATGATCCAGGAGGCATTAAAAGAAGATGGAAGGAATATACAGTCATTAAAAATATAAAATTGGTGGATATGGAAGAATTACCAAAAAACAAACAAACAAGAAAAAAAAAAAAAACCAAACCAAACACCATACTAATGAGAGTCAATAGTAACAAAGGAAGAAGACAAGTTGTACTTCTTAAAGACACTGGGGGTGGAAGAGGTCCCCATGAATAGATGGGATATCAATTGACATGAGGAATAATTTATTCTCTGTTTCAGTTCAAGAAAAAGAAGAAGAAATTTGCTATATGATGAAATACAGATCATTTATCATTGGGTGAATAGATGATCCTCTTAGTTCAGTTAACTATTATATGTTGTACAGAAATTAGTTATTGCTCTGTTAGAACTACTTGAATGTTTTGCTGTTGAGTTTGGTGATCTTTCAATTTTCTCCCTTGTTAGCCATTTTTTTCTCCTTAAATAGGATGAATCTAGTTGTAAAAGGAAAACAAAAAGTATTATTATTGACCTTATAGACCTGTCTTGTTTGGCTGAAAAGTGAGCCACAGGGGTGAATTTTGTTTCACGTTTGAAGGATTCCTAATGGCTATAGTCTTGGGAGCTGCAATAGTGTCTATTGAACCAATAAGCCTGACTATTCTTCATATTTTTGAACTTTCTTCTCTATTTTTTAATCTCTGCAAGATTTTCAACTGTAATTCTGCTTAGAGTAGAATATAAAAGGCAAAGTATGAGGAAAAGATAAAATATAAAAGGCAAAGGAATAGAAAACATAAAGTGTAAGAATAGTAAGTGCCTACAGTTTACATGTTTAAGTAAGTTATTCTAATACATTGAGCGCTTGTGGCTTAGCCATAAAGGGTTGTGCTGCTAACTCAAAGGCAAGTGATTGGATTTCACCAGCTGCTCTGTGGGGAAAAGATGCAGAATTTTCTCCTGTGTAATGTATTGCCTGAAGCTCTCTTGGAGGGTTAGCTATGATTTAGTTCTGACTCTACAAAACAACAGCGACATTTTTTTAAGTCACATTGTTTAAGGAATGTAGAGAAATAGAGGAAGAGCACACATGTAGAAGTAATTTAATATCAGTGTTTTATTCAGATGTGGGTAGTAGGTTCATATATCCATGTATTTGTACATTATTAATATAATACTAATGTAATAAAATGAAAAACAAAAATACTTATTCATATCACCATAATGAGAGAGTTTCATAAACTGCAGCTATGATAAAATTGAACTAAGTCTGTGTATCTGCAATGAAAAAATTAGAAAGTTTGATGAATATAATTAGAATTATCATTTGTATTTTAATTATAATTAGTCATTTATCATTTACAAATTAAGACTGATTAATTTTGAGAAGTTCAAGTATTAAAACCAAAACTTGTACTTGTAAAATATATAACATTCATTATCATTAATGCTGAATCCAGTGAATTTGAGCCGACTTAAATGACAACTAAAAGGGTATTATAGGAATATCATCATTGTTAATGTTGATTTAAAATAACCTATACCAGTAGAAGTAATTAAAGAGAGTTTGAAATATACTACACAGTCATCATATGAATAGATAGAAAGAATTAATATGATAAAAATATTTTATTATTTCCAATATAAAACCTTCCTCTTATGTTCAGTGCATATAATGCCTTGTATAATGCTATGCTTTTTGCTTATACAACATAACAAAAGGGTACATGTCTAAGTTTTTATTTTTAACTTGGCAATTAAAAAGCTTAAATTTTTATTTTTATTTGTATTGTGTTATCACTGCACCTGTTTCATCATTGTCCTACCTTAACTTGATTCTGTAGGTTCGTTTGATTTACTTTTTCAAAACTGATGTGTAGATTATATTTGTAAGTCACTTTAAATTTACATTTCTACTAAAAGAAAAACATTTTTAAAGTGAAAGGACAGTGTCCATAATTACTGGGATGCTTAAGAAAGTTAAGTGCATGAAAGAGGTTTTTGAATTCATAGGGTTTCAGTTAGAAGATCTGCCCAAGGTAGTGCCAAGAAATAGTACCATTCACTCTAGAAAAAAGCAGCAAGATATTATGTTATGGTATTTGGTCACATAATTTAAATTACAATATAGATTAACTATGGTTCTTGAAGATTATTGACATATGGGTGTTTAAAAGCCAATTTTACAATATGTAACCTATACTGAGCTACTATATTCACCAAGGTTCCTCTAAAATCACAACCAACATAGTTTAATTAATATTTCAATAGAATATGCCTTATTTTGTTTTCTGTAGAAAATACTTTCATCTCTCTCTTCTGTACTTCTTTGGAGTATTGTTAATGGTATTTGTACATTTGTCCAACGATTTGTCTTCTTATTGTTATAAATAATTAAATCCATTAGATTTAACTATAGCCGGTTATCTTATATAGTAAAATTACTTCTTTCCGTAAAGTGCTTCGTTAGTCAGTAGATGCCATAGTAGTAGAGGGTGAATACTATGCATAAAAACCTTTGAGATAGAAAAGAATAGACACACAAACACACACATGTGAAGATTGTCTACTGACGAAAGGATTCCAGGTATCGCCAGTGGACACTAGAAAGCATGAGAGAATCTCACAAAAAGAATTAGCATGAATGAAGTTCTAATTTGGATATTTAGTTTGCAAAGCTGAGAAAATAAATCTATGTTCTCTAAAGTCAAACAGTGATGCTATTTCTGTTATAATTGCACTGGGTAACAAAAACATTACCTATTTTATCTGCTTGTCTATTTTTTTTGCATATGAAAATTCACATACATTGTGTTTGTTTCATACTTCTTCATATACATTGTTTAATACAGTCATTCACATACATTGTTTTTAATAAAATTAATCACCATTGAATACATTGTTTTTAATAAAATTAATCACCATTGAATTATGCCCACCATATTTTCGGGTCCCTGGCAGATCTTTCCCATTTCCTTTACCATTTCCCATCCACCCACAAAATTGCACAGCCCCCTGATTTACCCTCTGCCCACTCTCACTCTTCTGCTCCCACCCCTTCCTCCTTGGACCCTCATACATGTTTTACTAGTTATCCTACTATTTTTTTTAATTCATTTTAATAATGGTCTACAGACTTCGGATTTCCATTCAGTCATTGTTGCAATTTTCTCTCTGCCCACCCCATGCCCAATTTGCTTTCCTTTTTGAAAAGTAAAAGAAAAATTCTTTCATTGTTATGCAATCACTCCCACCCCCAATTCCACTCCACTATGCAGCCTTCGTTCTGGTCTCCTGTCATGACAATAATATCGAATCATAAATCCCTTTTAAACAGTTCTCTCCCTCATCTGATTCAATGCAGTATACATTATTTATCCCTTCTTTCTCACTCTCCCGCTGATTCTGATGTCCGTCCCATTTTACAACCGGACACTATGCAGTATTTGTCCTTTTGTGACTGAGATCTTTCACTCCAGGGTCACCCATTTTGTATAATATTTCATTAATTCCTTGTTTTTCAATACAGTGTAGAATTCCATTGTGTGAATATACCAGAGCTTCTCTACCCATTCGTTTGTTGATGGGTACTTGGGTTGTTTCCATCTCTATGCTATTGTGACCAAAGCCTCAATAAACATGGATGTGCAATAAATGTGGGTGACGGTTATTGTTTCTTTAGGGTATATTCCCAGTCATGGTATTGCTGGGTCAAATGGTATTTCTATTTCCAACTTTTTGAGAAAGAACCATACTGCCTTCCATAGTGGTTTCACCATTTTACAATCCCACCAATAGTGAATAAGGTTCTAGTTTCTCCACAACCTCACCAGCATTTGATATTTGCTGTTCTGTTAAATGTTGCTATTCTTACTGGTGTGAGAGGATTATCTCATATTGTTTTGATTTGCATCTTTCTTAAAGCTAGGGGTTTTGAACATTTCTTCATGTCATTTTTGGCCATTTGAATGTTTTCTTTGGTGAAATGTCTGTTCATATCCTTTGCCCATATTTCAATTAGGTTATTTTCTTTTATCTTATTGTGGTGCTCAAGTAGTTTATAAACTCTATATGTAAGTCCCTTATCTGACATGTCATTAGCAAATATTTTTTCCCAGTCTCTGGTTCCCTTTTTACCCTGTTGGAGAAGTTTTTGGATGTGAATAGGGATCTATTATTAATGATATTTTAAGAAATTGACTCAAAATAGTGAGGGACAGCAAGTCCAGGCTTAAGATTGGTAGAATATTTATGTTCCAATCTTGAGTCAGAATTCCTTTTTTTTGTGAAACCTCAGCGTTTTAATTGTTGTTGTTGTTTTGGGTTTTTGTTTGTTTGCTTGTTTGTTTTCATGTAACGTCATCAACAGATTTTAACTCATTGTCTTTGAGTCTAAATCAAGGCATTAGTAATCCTCCATTGGTTTCCCAAGGCTGAAAAAACACAGAAGAGGTCATCTTTCTTTCTAGGATATGAACTTACAGAAAGTTGGGGGGTTTGAGCTTCCGAAAAGGAATGACTTTTGGGTTTGTAGCACAGTTCTCTATGGATTATGACATCAAAATTTCCCATGAACAGATTGTGGTTGTTTTTATTTGCCATTAAATCAGAAGTGACTCATAGATGATGCTCCAGCGGGTTTTCAAAAGCGGAAAACCACATGGCAGGTGATTGTCCGTCCTTCTGCAAGGGAGCAGCTGAAGGATTCAGACCATGTGCCTTTGGGATTGCAGCGCAGCTTCTTACTCCTAGGCCACCAGAGTTACTTGGTACAGACTGTTGTTGTTGTGTGCTGTCAAGTTGAAACTGGCCCATAGCTGACACTCCAGTGGGTTTACAGAGGCATGTAAACACGTGGGAGGGGATTGCCCATCCTTCTCCAGTGGAGCTGCTGGTGGATTTAAACTGCATGCCTTTGGGATTGCCTTGCAGCTTCTTTCCACTAAGCCATCAGAGCTGCCTTTTAAAAGAGCACTAGAAATTGCACTGCCAGCCCAAAGGGTCTCAATGCAAGTCCACCAGTAGCTTCCCTGAAGACAGATGAGCCTTCCTTTCTCATGAGATTTACTGCATCTGTGAGGGTCAGCTGTGAGTTGGTTCTGACTTAACAATACACAACAACAACAACAACATTCACATTATTACGGAGCTCCAGTATCGAAGTGGTAAGAAACTACACTACAATCCTCAAGGCAGGCACGTGATTTGAATCCATCAGCTGCTCCAAGGGAGAAGGATAGGCAGTCTCCTTCTGTGCTATCAAATGCCTCTGAAAACTTCCTGGAAGGTCAGCTGTAAGTCGGTGCTGACTTGATGGTACATAACAACAACAACAACAACAACAACAACAACACAACATGAGGGTCAGCTGTGAGTGGTTTGGTTTAACAATACCTAATTACAACAACATTCACACTATTAATAGTAATGTCCTTTACTTTGAGCCAACTGATTGTTGTTATTGTTATGTGCCGTTGAGTCATCACCAACTGATTAGAAAAATTACTAACCACATCTACAAAAATCTTTCATAGTGAGTGATACCTAGACTAGTATTTGACCAGATAATCAGGCATCATAGCTGAGCCCAAGCAATATACAAAATTAACTATTAGAGTGCCTTTTGATATTCACTTTTAAAATCTATTACATGAGTATAATCATACAACCTGTAAGATTTTTATGTGGATTAAGGAAATTGGTCTTTTGCACAAAACTGAGGACAGCAAATAATTAAAAAATTTGAAAAGTGTTAATATTTTAATAATGGTGATGGTGATGATTATCAGGCAGATTAGACAGAATCTGAAGCTCCAATAAAACTATTTTGTCTTTTTTTTTCCTCCAAAAAAATAATAATGTAGAGAATTGTGCTGTTTAGAGAAAACAAATGGTGAGGGATCATGGCTAAAATCAGCAAATTAATTGGCAGGGAAAAAGTGAAATACCAGTCATTTTATTAGCAAAATTCTTACAGTCAATTATGGTTAGTTTATTATCTGTGAGAGAATGTTTAGAGTGGTTTGTGTCTGGAAAGGAAGATATAGCTGAGAATCTGGTTTCTCAAACCCCATGTAAGCATGAATTTTCAATAATGACTTTCTGGCTCTGTTTTCTGAATAATTGTTTACCTCTAGAAGTGTCAACAATGTAATTTTCAGACATCCCTTATGACTGTGGGTTCACCACTTGTCTCTTATTCCAAAAAGAAACTGTTCATCACTAAACTGTTTATAACTGGCTATTCATAAGAGGATCATGAATGCGTTGCCAAGTAATGACTGATAAAATTAAATGTTACAAAAGAAATGATGTTATAATGCATTAAAGTAACTTTAAAAATGTCTAAAATTCTTCTAAAAAAACTTTAAAAAATTCTGATGCATTCACAAACCAAGAATACTAAGACTTTGAACAATACCTATGTAGTTTGACCCTGGTGACATACTGGTTAAATGCTTTTCTGTTATCAGAAAGATCTGAGGTTCGAAACCATCATTTATTTTGTAGGAGAAAGATGCTGCACCCTGGTGCCATAGAGGTGACAGCTTTGGGAACCCTGGGGGCAATTTTACCCTGCCTCTGCAGGTGTTCTGGTGGTCTTTCTCATGGAGTTTCATTATTAACCTACAGACTGCACTTGTGGTCCAAAACTAGCAATGAGGTAGCATTTGAGTGCTAACTGAAAAGTCAGTGGTTCAAACTTACTAACATCGACCTAGGGGAAGTCTGCTTCCATAAACATTGCAGCCTTGAAAATCTATGGGGCAGTTCTACTCTTAACAACTGTCTGTGGGTCAGAATCAGTCACTCTCAGTCATTTAGAACTGACACATAGCTGACTCTCCTGTGAATTTTCAGAGACTGTACATCTCCCAGGGAGCAGGTGGTGGATTTGAACCACCTGTGGAGTGTATTGATTATACCAGGGACTGCCAAAAACACAAACAAATCAGCCTTGAAGGGAATTTATCTCACTTGATTTAGGCTATTCAGGAGAAACAAGCGCTTAGACAGATATCTTTCTGGAGAAGGCAGAAAGTCAGAGAAAGAGAGGAAGACCCTCAATGGTATGGATTGACCCAGTATTACTACAATGGGCTTGAACCTAAGAAATGGTGAGGATGGTGCAGGAAGGCCAAGGTTCAGATCGGTTGCTTCAGAGGGTTGTTGTAAATCATGGTTGACTCTATGACACCTAACAATGATATGAGTCAGAATTGTTGACACAGTAACAACAATTATTAATTTAAGATACCAACATACAATAGCAACATATACTTTTAAAACCGTTTTTAGATCATTAGTGAAGATATCCATCAATGATTCTTTCTCATTGTATCACTTGGAATCACTCTTCTAGAATTTTACCTAAGTATTTTCTTGCTGTGTTGACTCTTTAGATTTCATCTTCAAATGGTTGTTGTTGTTGTTATGTGCCGTCAAGTCACTTGCAACTCATAGTGACCCTATGTACAACAGCCTTAAACTCTGCTCTGTCTTGTGCCAATTGCACTGTCTCTGACACACACATCCCAATTACCCCAGTCACTGAATCAATCCATCTCATAGAGGGCCTTCCCCTCCTGTGCTGTCCCTCCACCCTCCCAAGCATGATGTCCTGCTCCAAGGACCAGTCTCTCCTTACAACATGTCCAAAATATGTTAGACAGAGCCTCAAAATCCTTGCCTCCAAGGAGCCGCCGGATTGACCCTTTCCAGGATGAATCTGTTTGTTTTCCTAGCAGTCCATGATACCCTCAATACTCTTCTCCAGCACCACAGCTCAAAGGCATCAATTCTCCTTCTATCCTCCTTGGTCATTGTCCAACTCTCTTGATGCATAACAAGTGATTGCAAGGACCATGGCCTGTATTAGACGCACCTTCGTCTCCAGAGAGACACTGTTGTTCTTCGTACTTTGGAGAGGTCCCTAACAGCAGACTTTCCCATGACAATACGTCTTTTAATTTCCTGGCTACTGGTGCCAAGAGTGTTGACTGTGGAGCCAAGGAAACTGAAGCTGTGAACAATCTCAGTCTCTTCACCATCCATCCTGATGCTGTCAGTTGGTGCAGTGGTGAGGATGTGTGTCTTCTTGACATTGAGCCTCAATCCATACTGAAGGCTGCAGTCCTTGACCCTCTGCAGCAAGTGCTTCAGGTCCTCCTCAGTTTTAGCAAGCAGGGTTGTGTCATCTGCATATTGCAGATTGTTGATAGATCTTCCACCAATCTTGACCTCACATTTCTCCTCATAGAGCCCCGCCTCCTGGATAATCTGTTCTGCATACAGGTTGAAAAGGTATGGAGATAGGATGCATCTCTCCTTTCAAATGGTTAGAGGAGACTTAATATGTATATATTCAGCTGGTTGAATTTTATCTCAGATTGTATTAAAGCTAAGTTTAGTAGTTTGAGCATAGAGACATAGAAGATTACTGATTAAGTTAGAATTTCACATAATTTTTTTTCATGAATATTTGACAGCTATAGTGATGATACATATTTCCAATTCTTTTCACCCTGCAAATCTGAAAATGGGATTGTTTATTGTGGCTAGTATACATTATGTCCTTTATAACTAAAAGAGAAATTAAGTGCTATGTTGGGCAGGAGAATTACAAGAGTGCTCAGAATGATTTTTATGTGCCATTGAAATAGAACCAACTCATAGCTAACACTGTGTTGCATTTTCAGAGTCAGTAAATTACATAGAAGGAGACTGCCCATATTTCTTTTGCAGAGCAACTGGTGGACTTAAACTTTTTGCCCTTGGGTTAAAAACACAACTCTTTACCCACTATGCCACCAGACTTAACCTCAAAAGGAAGGCGTGGGTAATACGTCTTTTTTTTCCTCATCTCTTTTAGGATTAAACAAAGTAAAAAAAAAAAAAATTGTACAATTCCTATTCATAGAAACAAATGTAACTGTGACATTGTGCTAGTTAGGTGCTGTCACACAGCGTTACAGAAGAGATCTTTCTCCTTTCCTCTGCATGAGACATAGGCACCCACTCACATACCACTGGGTGAGAAACTGTGGCATCCACTATGACCCCAGAGAGAGAAATTGGTTTTTCAAAAGGAATGATCTGAACTTCCCAGTTGTGTCCTTTAAATAAAGAACAAGCAAAATGTTCTTTAAGCAAAGGCAAGCATAAATAGGAACTTAATAATAACAAATATCAGGACTGGGACCATATGTGAAATTGAGTCAGTAACTGACTTTTGTTGTATGACAAAATTTAGGTCAGGTAGTTTGAGATATACACTGAGCCACTGGGAGAAAAAAAGCCATATTTTATATCAGTATATGTCAACCTTAATGCTATCAATATTTTGAAAAGGATTAGGGAGATATTCCAGTTTAAATTGAGATTTTTTTTTAAATCAATGTATTATTATTATGTTTCTTAAGAATCTCTGGCTCTCTCACCAGTTGGCATATAAATGTCTCCAATGATCACAACTTTTCCTGGGGCAAAATCTATTCTAAGTGAGAACGATCCTTCTGTTCCCACAGAATATAAAGATTTGAAACCTGTGTTTTTAAAATTTTTATTTATTTCCTGTTTGCAATGTAGTCTTCTGGTGCTTCATATTTTGTAGTGGATTTGTGATTCTTTAATTGCTATGACTTTACTTTTGTTATGCATAAGCTCAGACACTACACCTTTTAGACAGATACCTGATAAATGATTTTAGCTTTAGTTATTTTATTTATTTTAGTCATTGGTTTGTGCCATCAAGTCGCTTGCAACTCAGAGCAACCCTGCAGCCTGATTTCATCCTCTCCAGGATGAACCTGTATGTTCTCCTGGCAATTCATGGAATATTCAATACTCTTTTCCAGCACATCTCAAAGGTATCCATTTTCTTTCTGTCATCCCTAGTCATTGTCCAGCTTTCTGATGCATAACAAATAATTTTGAAGACTATGGCCTGAATCAGGCTCACCTTAGTCTCCAGACTGACATCGTTGCTCTTCAGTACTCTGGAGATATACCTGACAGCAGACTTTCCCAGTGCAATCTGTCTTTTGATTTTCTGGCTGCTGGTACCAAAAGTGTTGATTGTGGAGCCAAGCAAAGAATCTCAATCTTTTTATCGTCTATCATGATGGTGTACCTCCTTGGTCCATTTAAGTGAAAATATCAGTAAAATAATGTATTAAAATTTTTTCAAAATGATTTTATTATCATTTTTTGCATGTATGTCCATAAAACAAAGGAATATGTTAATGTAATAGCAAAGGTGAATATTTTTGAAAAGCAATCAAGTAACTGTCCTATAATGCTATTGTAATCCATAGATGAATAGATTGATATGGATAATTTGAATCTGGAAATACACATACTTTTTTCTCTGAAATGAAATTTATTGCCTAGAATGTTTTTTTTTAATCCATTTTCTTCTCTTGCTATTACTTGTTTCAAAATCTAGTTTAACTTTGAAAATGATTTTTTCCATGATTATTTCATACAGGGTCAAGTCATAAAACAAACAACAGAACATTTCAGAAATTCTCTCAGATGGTTTTCTTTTCTGAAAGCACTGCTGGACTCTCTACTGAGCTATTTCTAGAATCATTATTCTTAACGTCCTCTTAGTGTTAAATAGTTTCTTGAAAATCATAAGACCATAATATATATTATGACTTTGCAAAATGTTATGTAAACTTTCAGAACATTTCTACACCTCAAAATAATGGATAATTTTCATTTTAAGGATCCTAGTTTCAAAGACCTATATGAGCAAATGATACAATTTGCTCTCTGTTGTTGCCACATAGAAAAGAAAAGTAAGGGAGGAAGTGGGCAGAGCATATTTTTCAATATTTTTAACAAAATATGCAGATTTGCATCTTGTTAGAAGCTGTCAAATATGGAATTGCTGCAAAAAAACGAAGTATCAGAAAAGACTTGTCGGTTGTTTGTGATGATGACCTCTGGAACTCGGCTAGAACAATGAGTAAAAGAACACTGTTGTTACTGTGTCCCGTGAAGTCAGAACAGAACCATCACTCACCCTCTGGTGGGTTTTCAGAAGTGCTAAATTGCACAGAAGGAGATTGTCCTTCCTTCCCCAGAGGAGCAGCTGGTGGATTCGAACTGCATGCCTTTGAGGTTGCAGCACAACTTGCCATTAGGCCACTGATAACCAAAAGGTAAACAGTTTGAACCCATCAGCCATTGCTCAAGAGAAAGATGAAGCTGGCTGGTCCCTAAAGGTTTACAGCCTTGAGAACCTTATTGACCGTTCTATTCCACCACAGAGAGTAAGAATCAACTCTATGGTAGTGTCGTCATTTTTCTGTCTATTTTATGACACTGTCTAACTGGTTCCACCTGGCAAAGAGAAAGCACCAATTTCTTGAGTCAATACAATGATTATGGTTTCAGTAATTTTTACTAATGAATATCATTCTCTTGGGAGAGAATGTAGAAAGAATTAAGTTGGATTAGTCCCTTTGTTAAGTTCAGCAATGCAATGAATTTCAATATTGATAGTTGTCAAAGAATTGATTCTGACTCATTGTTACCCGAAGTGTGAATAGTAGACCTCCTTTTCTTGATTGTGACCTGGGATTAGCAGGTCACCAGACTTTTAGTCAGAGGGACTTCTGTGTGGATATTTACCATAAAACTTTCCTCTCTTTGTCCAGTGCTTAACCAAATGTCTCATCCAGAGAATCCTAACCAATTTGTAAATAAAAATAAGCCCTCCAAGTGAATGTGACGCTAAGTACCACATGAAGCTCTCCGATGTAATATCCATCATACACTAGGTATTGCCCCAAATTCAATATGTAATTAAATACAATGTGATACAAAGCCAGAATATGGCGTTATAAAGGGAGTTGTGGGGTATAAACATTAGAAGACAGATACAATTGACAAACCCCAAGGTTACATAGTCTTTGTAACTTCCGTATAAGCTAATGATACTGACAGCAATGTGTAGAGGTCCTTTCATCTTTCAGGTCTAATCCAGGTGCCTCATATTATTCTCATTTGAACATGTTTACAGGCAGATTTTCTTGGAAAACATGAGACTAGAATGATAGGTGATATACTAATTTTTCCCCCAATACAGCTATTTTTCCAATGCTTTCTGAATCATCTTGGCATTTACTACTTTATCTTCGTTGTTTTAAAGAGTTTAGAATTCTTATCTACTATTTACGCAGCTGGTTTTCAGTTATGAAGAGGCAATAATAGAGAAACTCATTACTTCCACTGCTGCAGACTAATGTTTTCAAAATGTATTCCCTTGGTGCTATGTCATAACACTACCTGTTTTAAAACAGTTCATTTTTATATTTTTCTATGCTCTGCCTATATCGTGGTGGTGTTGTTGTTTGCCGTTGAGTAGAGCATCACTCACAGCGACCCTGTGAACAAAAGGCTTGGAGTCTTTCTATAACTATCGTCATTTATCAAAGTTTATAGAGTTTCCACAGGCATGTTGTTTAGTAACTGGGTGACCTTCTTCTAACTATTTTGATTTAAGAAAAATAGAGCCGAATAACTCAATTGATAAAACCTTCATTGTTGTCAAGTCAAAATCAGCTCTTAGCTGACCCTCCAGTGGCTCTAAATTGCAAAGGGCGAGATTGTCTATCTTTCTCCCTTTGAACAGCTGATGTATGCACACTGACAGGAAGATACCAACTTTAAGTTAGTAACTTAAGGTCTAATGGTATATGCAAGCTGCACTTCCTACTCTAATGACTGCTAAATTTAAATCTTCATTTATCTCATAAAGAAGGTCAACATATCAGCCTTAGTTACCTCTCTAAACTAATTTTCTTCCATGCAATGCTTTATGAATTTCAACCACAAAGGTCTTATTAATTTATTATTTACCCAAGTTCACCTATTTGAGGATTCTTTTTTCAATCATGTTTTATCATTATATTGATATTATTCACTTGGCGAGACATCACTCAACTCACTGCTGTTGAGTTGGTTCTGACTCACAGAGACCATCCATCAAATGTCTAAGGCTCTAAATCTTAATGGGAGGAGACTGCTCTTTCAATCATCAGCTACATTATATATATATATATATATATTACACACTTTCAGTATTCAGGGAGGTTGTTTACCTCTGTGCCTTAGCATTTACTTTTTTTTTTACAAATGAATCTCTTGCAGTTATTCTCCATTTCTTTTTTTTTTTAAATTGTAATGAAAACTTACAGAGATGTGTGTCCTTGGACATGAAAACTTTCTCCGCCTACTATCAGTATGCCATGTTTTGTATTTCATTCAATATCCCACTCAAATGGAGAGTTCACTATTTACTGTGTCTAGAATATTGTCCCCATCACACATATCATGTTTATTGTCTCTTATTGTTAGGTATTGTTGAGTCAATTTTGAAACATAGAGATTCCACATGACAGACTGGACCTGCTTCATAGGATTTTTCGGACTGTAATGTTCACAGAAGCCAGTCTTCAGGTCTATCTCCCAGATAGTTGCTGCATGAGTTTGAACCACTGATCTTTGGGTTAACAGCAAGTGCTTACCCTGATGTGTCATCAGGATTCCTTATCCCTCCTCACTGCTGTCTTTCCTCATAGCTTTGCTCTCAACAGGTAGGATAATGGTGAAAGCATTTACTAAATAGTAGTTAAATAAGTTAATGTTTGTATTGCTGCAGCTCTTTTAATTTGGTGACTTTTCTATTGTCATTTGCATCAAGAATGAAGCTTTAGTAGCTTGTTTCTGTTATTGCAAAACTGCAACTCATAGCGACCTTACTTTTGTGCTGCCAATGCAAAGGTATGTGGTTTGACTGGTCCATACGACAAAGATGAGCAGTCTCCTCTCATGCAATTTTCTGTCTCTGAAATGGGTCAGTTCTGACATGATGATATACAACAACCACAACAACATTGTATCAAGAAAGGCCTGTATTCTGGTTCCACATATCAATGGTCTCAGAGGTTAAAAACTACTACATGTTGATGGAACAAACCAGAATAATTTTAGTGTATCCCCCTAACCAGTTGCCTTCAATTAATTCTGACTCAAAACAACTCTCTATATATTGCATAGGAGAATTACCCCATAGGGGTCAATGTAGCCATTTAAAGTCTGTGCACCTGATCCAGGCCATCATCTATGTGCTATGTGTCAGAGAGCTGGACAGTGAATAGGGATGATAGAAAGAGAATTGATGCCTTTGAGCTGTGATGCTGGAGAAGAGTGTTGAATAAACCATGGAGTGTTAGGAGAACAAACAGGTTTGACCTGGAGAGAGTAAAACCAGGCTGTTCCTTAAAGGCAAAGATTCTTCTGAAGCTTCATCTAACATATTTTGGACATGTTGCAAGGAGGGACCATTCCTTGGATAGGGGCCATCATGTTTGGGAGAGTGGAGGAACAGTGGAGGATAGGAAGACCCTCAATGAGATGGATCAATCCAGTGATTGGAGTAATGGGAGTAGGTGTGTCAGAGACAGGTTGGTACAGGATAGAGCAGGGTTTAGGGCTCTTGTACATAGTGTTATTATGAGTCGCAAGGGACTCGGCTGCACATAACAACAACAACAACAACAGCAATCTTTACAGAAGTACGCAATGACCTCTTTCCTTCGTGGAGTTGCTTTCTGAGTGCTTAACCAGTGTACCACCAAGGTTCCTCCATATCCTGGATATATTGATATATCCACTCATGTCAAGTTATTTGGAGGCAAAGAAACTCTCCATTGAGTTTCCACGGCTGTAAATCTGTCTCATGAAGTTGCAGGTTGTTTCAAACCACTGGAATTTCAGTTAGCAGCCCAATGATTTTTGCACTGCATCATCAAATTTCCTTATAAATGGACATAATTTTGCATAAATTAATTTTATTTCATATCAAATATTTTATATGGACGCATTATGTATATATAGATGGATAATTTACTCCTGTGTGATTAACTGCCTCTGAAAACCTGCCAGTGTCAGCAACATAATTATTACATATATAATATGTAATATATATTCTTTAATATATATAATTATTAAATATTGAAGAGCACATCTGCATTGGAAGGAATTAGCAAAATTCCCTAAATAGTACTCTATGACTCTAAATACATGAGTAGTTTTATTTCACTATCCTCAAAATCAGTGTCTTATTCAAAATAGATAAGCATTTGTCTCATAAAATTATTGCTCATATTATCAACTGCATACCTTACTGAAACAATTTAAATGACATTTTAAATCTAAATCAGAATTTTTGAAAGAGTGTTTCTGGAAAAAAATACTTAGGCAAAATATACAAATGCATGTATGCCATTCTTAGTTACTTAGATACGTTTTCTATTGCTTTGCAAAATATGCAGAGGAAGATAATAGAAGTTTGAACATCTGGAGAGAGTTGCTCATTTCAATGAGGTCTAATCTGTGTCAATTTAAAAACTTTGTGAGCTTGCATTATTGGTGCCAAAATGTATATTGAACCTGCAAATTTCTACTTCAAATTAAGATATTTCCTAGTATACTAGTTTAGTGTTTGTATATTTATAATTCATCTTCCCTACACTTATGCTTCAGGCTATGCAGCTGCTATATAGGTGAAATGACTTCAATATATAACATATACATACATATTTTAAAAGTTAATTTTAAAAGATTTAATTTTAAGAGATTTGTTCTGGTTGGCATTTAATGAATAACTTTATATATTATACAGATAGAATTCTTTATTCTGGAGTTCTTAAAGTATCAGCTGTTAATACCATGATATTTTCATATTAGTTGTTTTTCATATTTGATATTTTTCCTTAAAAAAACCTAATGTGATTTTAAAACCCATTCACATTTCTTGATATGAAAAATATTCTTAAAGGGCTTTGTTTTGGTATTTCTTTTGTAATAGAGCCCTTTGGAAAAAAAAATTAACATATTGTGAACAGCTAAAAGTAATGATTATATTCTCTGCTAATGCCAAGATAAACAGATGATGACATTTGGAAAGACGAAATCATTTGGATCAGATAACAAGGATGTGGTGACAAAAATTAAGTATGTTTTTAGAAAGCCAGGCTTTTGCTACGTCTGGGTGGAAAATCAATAATTACATTTAAGAGCATTTGAAGACAGCTTCATCTTTGCCAATGTACATTTTGACCGCTTCATATCTCTATATAGTCTCGTTCCCAGAAGACGAAAGTATATATTGCTTATACAAGTTGCATTCTTACAACTCACGAATAAATCAAAGTATACGCTTTTTGTAAACCAAATCATATTTTACCACTGAGTGACAATGTAATTTCAGAGATGTGCTTCTGAAAAAATCTTGGCTCCTGGACCTCATAAAATGTCATGTCAGGATGCAGCAAACTTTCTCCAACTTTATATTTAAAGGAAATGAGCATATTGTCTTATAAAATACTTAGAGTAATATGAATAAAAGGTCATGTCTGAAAATCTAGGCATCTACGAGTAATGATTTCCACATTTCCCATGTGGGAAAACATCATTAATTTGTACACACTTCATGTCTTTAAAAAAATTATTTAGGGGTACTTACCAGGTTCTTTCTGAACATGATATAATAGAGATGAGAAAGCTGACAAAGAAATGCAACATAAAAGTCTAGCATTTTTTAATAAAAATTTTTATACTGGTTTACTTACAGAGTTCATATACACTGTTTTTCACACAGAATCTTCCCCATTTCCTTTATCCACTCCTTCCTCCACCAATCAAATTGTGTGACCCTATGATTAACCACCATCACTCTCCCCTCAACCCTTCCTCACCCCTCTGCTCCCACCCTTAGAACCTCATACATGTTTTAGTTATCGATTTCTACAATAATGTTCCTGTACAGTATTTGTCCTTATAGGACTGAGTTAGTTCACCAAGATAGGCAGTAATTTACAAACTTATTGTTCCTACTGGGATAATAGGGATGGGTGTATCGGAGACAGTGCGATTGGCACTGGACAGAGGCTGTTGTACATAGGGTCACTTTGAGTCGCGAGCAACTCCATGGCACATAACAACAACAACAACAACAACAACATGTTGTGTGTCATTCCATCGTGGTATGGTACCATGATTTCTCTATCCAACAGATTGTGATCAGACATTTTAGCTAAGAAAGTTGTTGTTATGTGCTCTTGACTCAGAATCAACTCATAGCTTATCCTCCAGTATATTTCAGAGGTTATAAATCACACAGAAAGAGATTGCTCCTCTTCCCTCAGAGCAGGAGAAAATTTGAACCTCCTCCCTTTAGATTGGCAGGGCAGGCTGTTACCCCTAGATCACCACAGCCTTGAAATAGGTGAAATTATTCATGAATGCAACATTGGCATACATTACTTAACAACATATAAGAATTTAAGAAGAAAACTCCATGTCGGAGAATATGATCTAGTAAAATACACATACACACACACTATTGGTTCATGTTATGCTAGTGCATTATGTAGTATGTGCTTTAGAACAGGTAATTGTAAACTTAAGTGTAAACTTTCAGTCATAAACTTAATTGTAAACTCTAATTGAGTGCTAACCTGTGAATATTTCGTTTATAGTTATCTCTTATACTTTCCTCCTGCAGAAGATTGAGGCATCATTCACTGCTGTTAGGGTGCTGATTCATACAGAGTGAGAAATGGGGACATGCTTACTGGATTTCTCTGAATGAGTTTACTTTAAATATCATATATTTTTATCCCTGTGTTTGCTTGAATTGTGCCTTTCTTTATATCTGAAGATAGATTACATGAGGCAGCTAGGATTGCCTACAGAAACAATTTGCTCATATTGCTGGGAAAGAGAACACAATAATATGAAAATGCCCTCGGGGCTGTGGCTCATTTGAAGGGGTTCTTCCTGTGATTTATTTATTTATGCCAGAAGTTTGAGAAAAATCAGACGTTGAGGATTAACCTGCCTGTTGGATGCAATTTGAGAAGTGTGTACATTATTGTTTATGTGTGTATGTTAAGGATCAAAATATCTACTAGTGAAGAAACAAACACTTCTCTGGGCTGGTTTGCTTGAACGTTTGATCAAGTGTGGGTGACTAAAACACTGAACAAAAAATCTGTTTTATCATGTTTGGTAATTTTGGAGGCACTGGAGAATCTTATTTCACAGATAATTTTACTATCACCATGACCTATAAATCCACACATAATCTCCAAAAGCAAAATTTATAGTAGATGTCCTTGGGCTGGCTCCACCCTCACCCTCCCATTACACATACCCTCCCCACCCCCATGTGCAACACAATAAAAGCCTCCTGATACTCACTGCTGAGTTCCAGCCCACTGGGTCAATCCATCATGTTGAGGATCTTCTCCTATTTATACTCTTCTTTTGCAAGCATAATGTCCTTCTTTAGGGACTGACTCCTCTTGATAACACACTCAAAGCGCGTGGTAGGTAGGTTTTTAAAGAATGGATCATTGATAGAGGGCATTAGCTTTGAAAGGATCAAGTTAAGACCATGGCTAGGAATATCATAGAAGAGGCAATACACAGCTTAAGAGAGTAGAGGGCATGAGATTTGTTGATTTAAATCCTTTTCAATAAAGGATATGTTTCCCCAGCACCTCTGAGGAACTTCTGTAGATATTCTGCAACTGAATGTTCCCGTCCTTTTCCCAGTGAATTCCAAGGACTGCTTTTCCCAAAGTCACACACTTTCCAAGCCAGCCCACCAGGGATGACTGGCATGAAACCTGTCCATCTTACTCATTCATGGAAGACTGGGGGTATTTAGCTCAAGAATTACCCTTGTGATTGAGGCTTTAATCAGATAATTAAAAAATATATATATATCACTTCCTCTTCAACCTTGTCTGCTGGGCTCTGAGTATTTGAATGATAGTAACTATTGCATGTCTGTGACCCGCAGGACAGTGCTGGGGAATGGAATCAACTACTCAAGACTTTTCTTAGTCAAGAGGTAAGGGCTGAATGTCTTCATGACCTATAGCCCTCAAAGCTTTTATTAAGAAGCTTTACATTACATAAGCAGTAAAATATGTTAACTGGACTCTAAGATATTTTTTACTGTTTTCCCCCCTTTTTTTCTTCTTTTTTTCTGACTTTCCCTATCTCCCTAACTACATCTTTATCAGAAGGCAGCTTCGGTGTGAGCATCAAGGTTATGCTGTCCCGGAGCAGGAGACTGACTTTATCTTTAACTGAGGCACCTCCTGCTTTGTTCATCTCAACCTCTAAAGTAACAATAACAGGCAGAATTAAAATTATTAACATATGTGAGATCATATTTTAAATACATTAAATATATTGAATTATTGTATCCTGTGAGTTATTTGGAATCTTCTTTTTTTGATGTCTCAATGACAACTCCAGTTCAACTGATTTATTAAAAAAAAGAAAAAAAAACAGCATGGCCTTAACCTTTCAGAGAATAGTCTGTTCAAAATTTACATAAATGATAATATTGTCTATCCAGTCAAAAACCTTCCATATCTATGAATTCTTTTACTTTAGCCAATACATCCTCCTTAACAAAATTCTTTCAATTTTACTTCTGGAAGATTATTATATTTCTTGTTTGGGGGTCATATACTGCTATATAATTCTTTTTTTTTGTATAATATCTTGTGTAAATGCATCAGTAGCCTGCTATGAGTAGAAACAGTTCTGTGGAAACTGGAGTTTATAGCTACAGTTTCCCTCAAGTCATAATTGACTCTTAGCTGATTTTGTTGGGTTTTCACAGTGTCTATTGCATAGGAGGAATTCCTTATCTTTCTTCCATGAAGGTGCTGGTGGATTAGAATTTCCAGAGAAATGCAGCCTTTGGATTAGCAGCACAACAGTCTACAAACTAGGTCACCAAAGCTTCCTGGAGTCCTGTATTGCTTGACTAACACACAAGATGAGGTTTTGAATATAGGGCTGTTTGGCTGTAGCTTCATTATTTAATAAAGCATTACATTAATTTTCTAGAGAATGAGATTTGGACTTCTAGTCAAAAGTTTAAAAACTGTAATGAATCCATATTTAGAAAGAAATGATAAAAATTTACATATGTATTATACATATGTATAAGCATACATATGTATAATAACATATAAAACATTCTTGTAACAACACTATGATGTAATGAATCATAACTCCAATTTATTTAAAAGCATTTAGTGCACCAGCAAATTAGGAGTAACAGTGACACTTAGATATACATTTCCATCTAAAATGAAGTTCTCTGGTCTTAATTGTTTTGTTAGAATGCCTCTTTGGGGGAACAAACTCTTAAGAAGCCAAAGCAATCATTAGATGTTAAAATAAGATTATAAATGTTACCAACCCTGAGCTTAGAGTGCATTGAATCAGAGTACTGAAGATATGACAGGAAATCAAAGGGTGTCTGTGGGGAATGTGTCATAATGCCAAAATGAAAAGTGCAAATGTCAGTAGAAGCCTTGTCAATTAATAACTATTAATAAAAGGTTAATTTGGGTTTTTGGAAATGCCATTCAGACTAAAACAGAATCACAGGATAGCATTTAGTATCATAATTGAAAAATTAATATTAAGGAAGGACAGTCTATTACCAGAAGATATTATCATTGTGAATATATATACATATATATATTTAGCCATGTTACTCATCTTTCTTTCTTCCAAAAATTATCCTAAATTCAAAAGTGACAATTATTATCACTCGTTGTTGTTGTAGTATGCTGTAGAGTAAGAAATGATCCATAGCTGACCCTCTGGTATGTTTTCAGAGCCAGTTAATTGCAGTGGGAGTAGATTGTCCATCCTTCTCTCACAGAGCAGCTGAGGGTATTGAAACCAAGTGCCTCTGAGACTGCAGCACAGCTTCTTGCCAATAAGCCACCAGCACTCCCCTTATGGCCCAGGAATAGATGGTATACCAATTAACATATTTCAGCTAACAGATGCTGCCCTGGATGTGCTCACCAAGTTGTGCCAAGAAATCTGGAGAACAACCACTTGGCCAACTGACTGGAAGAGATCGATATTTGTTCCCATCCCACAAAAGGGTGACCCAACAAAGTGGGAAACTATAGAACAATATCATTAATTTCACATGCAGGCAAGATTCTACTGAAGATAATCCAAAAACAACTGGAACAGCACATCAGCAGAGAACTGACAGAAGTCCAGGCTGGGTTTAGAAGGTGTCGTGGTACTAGGGATACTGTAGCTAATGTTAGATGGATCTTAGCTGAAAGCAGAGGATACCAGAGGAATGTATATCTGTGTTTAATTGATTATTCAAAGGTGTTTGACTGTGTGGATCATAACAAACTGTGGCTGACTCTGAGAAGAATGGGAATCCCAGAACACTTGATCGTGCTAATGAGAAACCTATACTTGGACCAAGAGGCAGTAGTCAGAACAGAACAAGGAAACACTGCATGGTTCAAAATTGGGAAGGGTGTACGCCAGGGATGTGTCCTGTCTCCATACCTTTTCAACCTGTATGCAGAACTGATTATCCGGGAGGCTGGGCTCTATGAGGAGAAGTGTGGTGTCAGGATAGGTAGAAGATTCATCAACAATCTGCATTATGCAGATGACACAACCCTGCTTGCTGAAACCAAGGAGGACCTCATGCACTTACTGCAGAGGGTCAAGGACTGCAGCCTTCAATATGGATTGAGGCTCAGTATCAAGAAGACAAAGATTCTCACCACTGGACCAATTGGCAGCATCAGGATGGATGGTGAAGAGATTGAGATTGTACACAGCTTTAGTTTGCTTGGCTCCACAGTCAACACTCTTGGCACCATCAGCCAGGAAATTAAAAGGTGCATTGCCATGGGAAAATCTGCTGATAGGGACCTCTCCAAAGTACTGAAGAGCAATGGTGTCTCCCTGGAGACTAAGGTCCGTCTGGTACAGGCCATGGTCTTCGCAATCACTTGTTATGCATCAGAGAGTTGGACAATGACCAAGGAGGATAGAAGGAGAATTGATGCCTTTGAGCTGTGGTGCTGGAGAAGAGTATTGAGAATACCATGGACTGCTAGGAAAACAAACAGATTTGTCCTGGAAAGTGTTCATCCTGTGTGGCTCCTTGGAGGCAAGGATTCTGAGGCTCCGTCTAATATACTTTAGACATGTGAGGAGAGACTGGTCCATGGAGAAGGACATCATGCTTGGGACAGTGGAGGGACGGTGCAGGAGGGGAAGGCCCTCTATGAGGTAGATTGATTCAGTGACTGGGGTAATTGGGATGGATGTATCAGTGACAGTGCGATTGGCATAGGACAGAGCAGAGTTTAGGGCTGTTGTACAAAGGGTCGCTATGCGACTGGACGGCACATAACAACAACAAGAACAAGGAAGGAATATATATATACATAATCTAGGAAATATATCTTTTCCTGGAATTTTGTTGTTGTTGTTGTTTTTGTGGCATATAAGTTTATTAACATATACATTAAAAGACAGTATCTTAAGGCGAACAAACTAAATGATGCTCTGTTGATGAAAATCATTCCTGTAATAAGTGATGTAAGTTTTATACTTGGGAACAGGAGAAATTTATTGGCCCCAGAGCTTACCATTTCAGAACTATAAGCTTTCAAAAATTAGTAACCTACCACACTTGCTAAAAGAACATGACTATCATCCATAAAGTTCATTATAGTGCTAACCTGTTCAAATTCAGAGTGTGGGTAAATTCAATCTAGCTATCCCAGATACGGAGAGTTGGACAATGCATAGGAATGATAGAAAGAGAATTGATGCCTTTGAGCTGTGGTGCTGGAGAAGAGTGTTGCATATACCATGGACTGCTAGGAGAACAAACAGGTTTGTCCTGGAGAGGTTGAAGCCAGAATGCTTCTTGGAGCCTAGGATTCTGGGGCTTCGTCTGACATACATTGGGCATGTTGCAAGGAGGGACTGGTCCTTGGAGAGGGACATCATGTTTGGGAGGGTGGAGAGATGGCGCAGGAGAGGAAGACCCTCAATGAGATGGATCGATTCTGTGAGTGGAGTGGTGGGAATAAGTGTCTTTGAGATGGTGAGGCTGGCACAGGATAGAATGACGTTTAGGGCTCTTGTACATAGGGTCACTATGAGTCGCAAGCACCTCGATGGCAAATAACAACTATGACAACAATCCCAGATAATTCTCAGTTTACTGTGATGATGAGCTCTGGTGGATATAAAAGTAAAGAAAAAATAATTAGGCTGTTTGCCTAAAAATATTAGCTTTATTTTTAAAATTATACAGCTGGTTAAGATATAAGAATTTAATCCAAAATGTTAAACATAATGGAGAATTGTTAACTTCCCAGTTTTCAAAATTCTTTCCAGACTTGTGTTTTCACCTTAAAGATGAACTTCTGTGTTTGTTCTTTTGGACTATTTCACTTACCATTCCATGTTTCTGTGTAAGTCTTATCTGAGCTGTTTCTTAAGTAAATTGTTCTCTATCATTTCTAGAGCATTTCTTGAAAATATTTCATAGTGCCTTAAGTAAACATGGAATTACAATAAAAATGCTAATGGATAAGGTATGTCCTTATTAATTAGAATTAAGTTGAATTAAATTGTTAATTTGAAATTATTATGGCAAAAGTAAATATTGTTAATTGCAGTTCTCTTCTTCCATACTTAAGGTACATAATGTTGAAAAGAATTTTGTGATTCACTGGACCAGTGGCTTCTAGAACAAATCATGTATTAGCATTGGCTAATACAGAGGGTTTAATGAGTTTAGAAAAGAGTTAGAAGAGTTATCATAAAGCTTGGGAGTGGAAATGTAAGTAACACATATGATATCAATGGAAGGAAAGTTTGAAATTATTGATGCATATGGCAATATAATTAATTTTATTTATAAATATAATTTTAATTATTCCACTGATTTTACTTACTAGTTTATTACGTTTTGATAAGCAATTTCATTGATTCAGAATGTATGCCTCTGATTGGACTGTTTCATTATCACCTGGCATTTCTCCAGCATCAGTGAAGAACTATGGTTATAAATTTTAGAGACATTTCTCAGAAATACACTGTAACACAGGTAATTCCACATTACTAGGAGCAAATCAAACTCTGTTAGAAAATCAAGACTGAGCAAATAGAAAATCAAATTCTTCAACATCGATATGAAAGTTACTGATAGAGTCATAATTGCCGCTCATGTGTATGATGCATTGATTATTGATGATGGGAAAAGCATCACATATTACTTGCTTGAGAATTGTTGAATTATACTAAAGTGTTCTTTGATAGTTGATGTCATTTTGTATTCAGACCACTTCACTCTTTTTGATTTTTATCATCTGCTTCTGAATATGGTTTCCAAACACTAAAAAAGTCTAATATGAGTTTTAAAATATTATTAAAGAGATCGAAGTTAGATTTCAGAAGACTTGAAACATGTTTAAAGTGGCAGTATATGTATATACTTGAAAGGAGATATTAGAAAATTCTCTGGAGTGTCTTTTAATTTAGCCCTGTAGGCTCTGTAGAAAGGTTTAGCCTCAATAGTGTGCAACCCTTATGTGTCTGTGAAGATAATACTCTTGTTTTATGGTTTACATATGATAATATTTGTACATATACGCAACAATCGTGGAGAACTATAGTGTTTGTTATGTTAAACTTAACTGGGAAATACAACTCGTATATATGGAAACTGGAGCTTCCCGACTAAATCAAGCCTGGAAGCAGGAGCGGCATCCACTTCCAAAATGGCTTGCCTCTGGAAACTTTATGTACGAACAGTGTTCAGGCTGTTCGTTCATAGGGTCGTTATGAGTCGTCTACGACTCGATGGCATTAAACAACAACAACATCCATGTTAATGTGGGAGCTCTGCTGGCCCTAGTGGCAAGAAGCTGCACTGCAGTCCCTAAAGCAGGCGGTTCAAGGCTACCAGCTGCTCCGTGGGAATGATGGGCAGTCTCCTCCTATGCGTTTAACGGCCTCTGAAGACCTCCTGGAGGATCAGCTGTGGGTTGGTTCTGACTCGACGGTACACAACAACAATAACAACGTAGGCACACAGGTGGCCTAGTAGTAAAAAGGTGTGCTGAAGTCCCGAAGACCTGCAGTTCAAGGCCACCAGGTGCTCAGTGGGAGAAGGATAGGCAACCTCTTTGCATGTGATTAACTGCCTCTGAAAACCAGCTATGGGCCAATTCCTTCTTTATGATACACAACAACAATGCATGTTATTGGAAAGTTAATTTGTTTTTTGTTGGTTTGTGTGTGTGTCTTTAAAAAAAATGGTAATGTTGCTAAAGAAAGTTGAGGGAGGAAGAAATTGTAAACTTACATTGAATGACTAAATTCTGTTGTTGAATATTTGCTATTGATTAACCTTTTCATGAAAACCATTTTCAAAATTCTAGGTTTATTTTTCAGCTGTGCTGAAAACTGTTAATACTCCAATAATACATGGTATGGTTTTCAAATGTTAATACCAACACATATTAATAAATGTCCAAAGAGACTCTTATACTTGTTCTGTTGTGCAAACAGAGCAAGGAAACACTATATGGTATAAAATTAAGAAAGATGTGAGTCAGGGTTGTATTCTTTGTCCATACCTATTTGATGCGAATTCTGGACAAATCGTTCCAGAAGCTGAACTCTGTAAAGAAGAGTGTGAGATCAGAGTAGGAATGTTGTTGCTGTTGCTATTAGGTGCCGATGAATTGAATATGACTCATAGCAATCCTAGGAACAGCCAAC
This sequence comes from Elephantulus edwardii, assembly GCF_000299155.1. Taxonomy (NCBI): domain Eukaryota; kingdom Metazoa; phylum Chordata; class Mammalia; order Macroscelidea; family Macroscelididae; genus Elephantulus; species Elephantulus edwardii. The sequence goes on along the minus strand of NW_006399920.1, from coordinate 1,534,389 downwards.
CTGAAATCTACCCTATCCTGTGCTATCCTCATCACCTCTGAGACACTAGAGCCATTACTGAAGTTACAGTGTCAGTTCATCTCGTTGGGGGTCTTCCTCTCTTTCACTGACTCTCCATCATTTCAAGCCTGGTGTCCCTTTCTAAGGAATAACGTCATCAAGCTATATGCCCAGTTATGAAAGACAAAGCTTCATCATTCTTGCCTTGAAGGAACACTCTGATTCCACCCTTTACAGGACATATCTGTTTGGTTTTCTTTGGCACTTCATGGAATATGCATTACTCTTCTCTAACACCACAACTCAAAGGCATCAATTCTTCTTCTTTCTTCTTTCTTTATTCATTGTCCAGTTCTCTGATGCATGTGATTGAGAAGACTGTGACCTGAATTAGGCATACCTTAGTCTTCAAAGTGATATCATTGCTCTCCAGTATTCTGGAGCAATCCCTGGCAGCAGACTTGTCCAATGTAATATGTCTCCTGATTTACTGATTGCTAGTAGCAAGGGTGTTGATTTTTGATCCAAGCAACATTAAATATTTGACAGCTTCAATCTTTTCTCCATCTATCATAATGTTGACTGTTGGGCCTGTAGTGAGGATATTTGTCATCTTAATGTTGAGGTGCAACCCATGTGGGAGGCTATAGTCCTTGATCTTCTCTGATAAGCGTTTCATATCCTCCTCACTTTCACCAAGCAAAGTTTTGTCATCATCATAACACAGGTGTTTGATGAGTCTTTTTCCAATCCTGTTGTCACATTCCTCTTCACAGACTCTGACTTCATAAATTATTTGCTCAGCACACAGATTGAATAGGTATGGAGAAAGGATACAACCCTGACACATACTCTATCTCATCTTAAACAATGCTGTTCCCTTTCTTTGTTCACACTACAGCTTCTTGGTCTAGGTACAGATTCTGTCCAAGCACAGTTAAGTGTTCTGGTATTCCTGTTCATCTCCATAGCCATAATTTGTTATGATCCGCATCGTCAAATGTACTCCATTCTATCTGCTATTCTCTGCTGTCAGACAGGACCCAACTGATACCAGCAATGATATCCCTGGTGCTGCAACCTCTTCTAAAATCAGCTGTACTTCTGGTAGCTCCCTTTCAATGTCCTATTCTAGTCATTCTTAAATTATTTTCAACAATATGCTGCTTGTATGAAATAGTAATGATATAGTTTGAAGATACATCAATAACTTTGAAATGCAGATGCCAAAACCTTCCTTGCTGAAAGTGAGGTCTTGAAGAACTTGCTACAGAAGATCAAACACTTCAGGCTTCAATATTGATTCCATCTCAAGGTCAAGGAGAAAAAAAAAGATCCTTACACCATTAGACCAATAAATAACGTAATGATAGTTGCAAGTAAGATTGGAACTGTCTTGCATCCACAATCAATACACTTGGTACCAGTCAGTAGTCAGGGGATCAAGACACATTTTTTACTGGAAAAGTCTGTAGTCAGGGACCTTCAAATTATTGAGGAGTAATGAAGTTAGTTAGGGATTAAGGTGCGCCTGATTAGCTCATGGTATTTTCAATTATTTGCTATGCTGCTGAAAGCTGCGCAGTGAATAATGATGAGAGAAGATACACTGAACCTGACACAATCAAATTGTTAAAAGTTATGTCAAAGATATTATTTATACACAAATATAAATTACAGAGAATTAAGTATCTGGAATAAACAAGTGTAGAATTCCTTTTCTCTGAAAATGATCAAACTTTGTGAAAAGACTTAAATAAGGAGGAACCCTACATCACTGAAAAGACGAATATATACTTAGCTTTATTGTTGCTGTTTTTGTGTAGCTTCAAGCTGAAACCGACCCATAACAGACCCTCTAGTGAGTTTTTAAAGGCAGTTACTCTCATGGGAGGAGATTGCCCATCTTTTCCAGCAGAGCAATTGGTGGATTTGAACCAAGTGGCTTTGGAATTGCAACACAGATTCTTGTCACTAGGCCACCAGTATTTTTAGAGATAGTCAATGTAAAGAATTTCCTTTTTGCATTGCTTATCTTTAATAACATGTTTGGGGTTTTTTGGTTTGTTTTTGTATACAGTTTTCCCTTTTTATTAGTCTTTGTACAACCATTCATGTACATTGTGTTTTATTTATGTACGTATTGTTCCATTGTTATACATTGTATTTTATACATTCATATTTTTTTGTTTTATATAATTAACATTGTTCAATGTGTTTTAGTTCCATTGCACCAAATCCTCATTGCACCTTGTTTATTCCTTCATTCTCACCATCAGTCTAATAATCTCTTCTGTTTGTTGTTTTTATACACCACAGAGTTGAAATGAACCCATTAACTGTCCCTCAGGAGATCTTCAGAAGCAATAAGTCACCTGGGATTGATTGCCCGTTTTTTCCAGCACAGTTAAGTGGTGGTTTTGAACCAAGTGCCTTTTAGTTGGCAGCACAACTCCTTACCACTAGTGTTTCCCTATCTCCTTCTTCATTCATCCCTTCCCCCGACCCGCCGCTGCCTTTAGTCCCATTTCAAATGGTTACACATGTCCTGTTCCTCTTAGCTAGTTGAAACAGCCATATAGTCCTTTAATCAATTCTTCAAAAATTGATCCTCCCTTGTCCTGGTCCTTTTACAGTGTTCGTTGTCTGTGCATTCTATCTGCCCTCTGCATCCCTTTCCTGCCCCCCCCCCCCGTTACCCTCTTATATTCACAGTAGTGAATATAAGAGAGGTGAATAATATGAATAATGAATGTGAATAATAAGTAGCATTTGTCCTTTTCCTACCGAATTATTTCACTTAGTATAATATGTTGTAGACTCACCTATGCTGTGTAGTAAATAAGTTTTTCATTGTTCTTTAGGACTACATTGTGTGGTGTTGTTGTTTTTCAGTGCCGTGGAGTCGCAGCCGACACACAGTGACCCTATAAAGGAGAGTCCTCAACTCTTGGGTGTCTCTTATCCTTCCTCCAGGTTCGTAGGGTTTCTGGAGGAAAGCTATAGCCCTGGTGAACAAGTTGCCGTACAGTGGTCACCTGTGGTTGCTGTGAGGCTGAACACTGTGACACTGATGCGTTAATGGCTGGTTACCCAATGCAGAAAGAGAGTGGGGTGGAGCTCCGCGATTAAAGCAAGCTTGGAAGGAGGAGTTGCATCCACTTCCTTAATGGCTTGCTTCCGGAAACCCTATGAACCTGAAGAGAGGATGAGAGACACCCAAGCATTGTGTGAATGTACCACAATTCCTCTGTCTATGAGTTTGTTATGGGCATTTGAACTGTTTCCATTTCCTTACTATTGTGAATAATGCTGTGATGCGTATAGATGTACATATCAAAGTTTGTGCTCAGGTCTGCTTTTCTTGGTATATATTCCTGATGTTGGAATAGCTGCTGGATCATCTGAGATTTCTGTATTCAGCTTCTGCCTTCCTTAGTGATTGAACCATTTTACAATCCTATCAGTAGTGCACTGTGAGTTCTAATCTCTGCATCCCCACCAATATTTGTTTGCTATTGCCGTTTGGGTGAGAGGGCAGCTTGTTATTATTCTGATTTGCATCTTCCTGATTGTTAGTAATTTTGAACATTTCGTCATGGATTTGTTAGCCATCCCATATCCTCCTTTGTAAAATGTCTTTTCATGTTTTTTTTTCCCTATTTTGTACTTGTGTTATTAGTCTTTTTCTTGGGGAAGTACTGTAATAGTCTGTATAGTTATGAGTCCCTTGAATACAATTTTTGAAAAATATGAAATCAAAAGTATTTCTCAGCTTCTGAATGAATATGTTATTATTGTTAGGGGCCACCAAGTCGGCTATTACTCAGAGTGACCCTGTTAACAACAGATTGAAAGGGTGCCCTATCCTTTGTTATCCTCATCACCCCCACTATGACCGAGCTCGTTGTTGCTATTGCTTTGTCAATTCATCTCACTGGAAGGTCTTCCTCTCTGTTACTGGTGCTTTACTTTTCCAAAGACATTGTTTTTGCCAAAAACTTATGCTTCCTGATGACATAATCAGAGTATATGAGGCAAACTTACACTATCCTAGCATCTTAGGAAGTCCATGGTTACACTTTTTCCAAGAAAGATTTGTTTGTTCTTTTGTCTGTCCGTGGAATGCTCAGTACTCTTTGCCAGCACCGTAATTCAAAGGTAGCAATTCTTCTTTGGTCTCCCTACGTGTACAGTTTGCACATCTGTATGAAGCTGTTGAAAATGCCAGGGTCAGGCACAATTTAGTCTTTAGACAGACACCTTTGCCCTTTAACACTTTAAAAGAGGTCCTTGCTAGTGTATTTTCTGGATGTACCCTCTCTGACATAATATAAGTTTTGGCTGCTAATGTAAGAGCTGATTTTGGATCCACATAAAAGGAAATAATGGAAATGGAATGTACAATTTCAGAAAAACAACAATATGCTATTGACAATAGAAATTGGCGTAAGCATTTTGGAGATCAGATTTACAGTCTTTGATAGAGGTGAAAATATACAACCATGTCTAGCTCTTGCCATTTTTTACTGTTTACCTTAGAGACTAAAGCAGTTTTCCTTCACAAAAATTTAAACTGTAAATTGTAGTTCATGGGTTTGAGCATGACAGAGGTATGGGAATGATGCAGGTTAGGGCACAGTTCTGAACTGTTGTTGCCAGAGTTGCTGAGTCTTTCCTGTGGTGGTTTCTACTTCTTTAGGCCCCAGTCTGAGTTTTAGGGAAGTCAAAAAGGCTATGATTCAGGCCGGTAGAAAGGTCCAATAACTCAGTCAGGACAGCTGTTTAAATGTGCCCACCAGCACCTTGCTTTTCAGCATCACCCTCACTGTTTTAGTTCAGTGTTACCAGGCTCTTGTTGTCAGGTGTCATTGAGTCATGTACAACTCACAGAAACCTTATGCACAATAGCTGTGAGCCTTCTCCTATCCTGAGCCAATCTCACTTCATTGTCAATCCATCTTATACAGGGTCATCCTCTCCTGAGTTGTTCCTCCATCTTTCCAAACATGTCTTTCTCCAAGAACTGTCCACTCCTGACATCATGCCCAAAGAAGATGAGATAGAGCTTCAATATCCTTGCCTCCAGAGAGCAACATGGTTTCACCTTCTCCAAGACAGATCTGTTTGTTCTCTTGGAAGTTTATGAATATGTTCAATACCATAGCACTACAACTCAAAGGCATCCTTCATTTTCATCTTTTACCATTGTCCACCTCTCTAATACATAGCAAATAATTGAGAAGACCATGACCTGCATCAGGTACACTTTGGTCTCTAGATTGACATTGCTTCTCTTCAACACTCTGGAGAATTTTCTGACAGCAGATTTTCCTAGTGCAATTCGTCTTTTGATTTCTTGACTACTGGTGCCAAAAGTGTTGATTATGCACTGAAGCAAGCTGAAATTGTTAACAATCCCAATCTCTTCTTCATCTTTCTTGGTGCTGCCAATTGGCTCATTGTTGAAAATCTTTGTCTCCTAGACATTAAGCTTCAGACCATATTGAAGCCTGAAGTTCTTGACCTTCTGTAGCAGACATTTCAAGTTCTCAATTTTCACAAACAAGGTTGTGTCATCTGCATAACACAGGTTGTTGATGAGTCTTCTGCCAATTCTGATGCCACATTCTTCCTCATAAAGACCACTCTTCTGAATAAGGACTGAAAAAGTATGGAGATGGGAAGCATCTCTGATGCACTCCTTTCTTCATTTTAAATTATGCATTGTTTATTTGGTCTGTTCTGAGGTTTCACATGAGCACAATCAATTGTTCTGGGTTTCTTATTCTTCTCAAGGTTTGCTACAATCTGTTGTGCTCTATTTAATGAAATACCTTTGCATAGTCAATGAAATACAGATAGACAAAACTGGCCTCAATACCTTCAGGTACCTGAGTCATATCCCTGATGGGTCTGAGTCTCTGGGAGATCTTCCAGCAAAACACCAAACCCAAGGGACATAGAGGATTGAGAGAACTGAATCAAGGACATTCCTCTAATATTCTCTGACAGTGGCAATAATGTCCCCAGTAGCATGGCCTCTTCTAAATCCAGCTTGCACATCCGGTAGTTCTTTTCTGATATAGTGTTCCATCATTCTTGGATAATTTTCAGCAATATTTGGCTTGCATGTGATATTAATGATATAGTTTGATAGTTTCCACACAGTTGAATCACCTTCTTTTTGCAATGAGAATAAATATGTATCTATTCTATTCTATTCAGTTGGACAGGTAGTTGTCCTCCAGATTTCTTGGCAACATCTTAGTCCTGTCAATAATGGCTTTTCTCATCCCTCAGTTCTCCAACAAACTTGGGTCAAGCTTCTAGCTCTGTGGGGTAATGATCCCTAGGTCAGTTGGATCTCATGCCAGGTCTCTGATTCTCTGGGGCAACTATTGCTAGCCCCCAAAGACACATACCTTGCATTCTTTATTTTTTTTTGCTTGTGGTGAGATTTTCATAATTTGCTGCCGAATCTGCTCTATTTAGTAACAAGACTATCCAATCCCCTTGTGGTTAGCCTAACACAATTTATTCACATATTCTTACTCATTCTCACTGCAGAATCAAAGTCAATGAGTAGGAAAACCATTTTGGCACCACAATACTAAACAAATCTACATATAAGAATGTCCTACATCACAATTGGTCAGTGGAACTTAAAATCCTAAAGATGGTCAATACTGTAGTGTCAAATGTCTGCTCTTCAAAATGTTTTTCCTTGTTATTTGTTTATTTTGTGCTGAAGCATTTATTGTATAATGGAGACATTTATAAACCCTAGAGAACTAAGTGCTAGCTCTGCTTTTAGGACACCCACTTCCCAGCTGCACTGCAACTGATAGGTTATAATTTCCCCCAGTCTCTACAAAACTGGCTTCAACACCTTCAGGTACCTGAGTCATTTCCCTTATGGGTCTGAGTTTCTGGGAGATCTTCCAGCAAAACATCAAACCCCAGGGCCATAGAGGATTGAGAGAACTGAATCAAGGAGGGATTGCTGATGTTGGGAATTATGGAATAATCGAGCTCATCAAACATTGACTCCACACTTCTTGTAACTGGTCTGCTACTAATCTTCACAGAACAAATTAAGAATACAAATATCAAGACAAGTCTTAGAACTGTTGGTGGCAAAAAAGAGTATAGAAAGATATGACTATATTTGGCCTGGCATTGTGAATTGCATTCTGAAACAGAAAAAGTGTATTAGTTCAAAATTAAGGAAATTTATATAAACTATGGAAATTAGAAAATACTACTGTACCCCTCTAGGACCATTAACCAAGTGTCCTGTAGTCTGTAAGAAATTAATGATAGGCACAAGTGTGTGCAGTAGGTATTGGGGCCCTCACGGAGAACCGTCTCTCTTTTTCTGCAAATAAAAATATGTTCCAAAAATAAAGCTAAATAATTATAAAATAATTTTAGAATATTGGTTTTTTACCCCCAGTGATGTTCATCCTTTTGAAACTAGGAAATAAGTAATTATGTCCAGTTTATATAATGAGGAATTGGAGACTATAGATATTACTGGGTTTTACTCATATAATACTAAAGAGTATATTGCAGTCTTCTGTACTTTATTTGTTTAATCACTTGTACTTCAGAATTTTTAATTCACACATTATAAGCCTAGAATTGAGAAATCTCTGTAGAATCTCGAGTTTTGAACGAGCTCATGTTTTGCATGTTCTTTTCTATTTTCATTAATATATGCATTTTCCTGCACAGACATTCCATTTAAACTTATCTTTTTTTTTAAATATGGTAATTAATTTTAACCCTAGACTAGTACTATGATGCAAATAAAATTTTCATCTCCATTTGTTATCACAGATGATTCAATTGCAATGGAGTTAAGCTCTTGCTATTTTTCTCACAACCAGCAAATCAAAGAACCAAAATTCAGATCTAGGGAGTCAGATTCAGAGCTAAGTTTTAACCATTGGGTATGCTTAGCCAGAGGAGAAAATTGGAAGTAAACATGCTAAAAGTGGCAATGAATATACATTGACCTGAAGTTAAATTGTTTCATTACTAAATAAATTACTTTTTAAAGAATGAAAAAACTGTGTACAAAATTAGTAAACCATTTCCACCCTTCAGTAGGTCATAATAATTTAAATTACTGTAGTATACCTCTAGATTTAGTTCCTTCAGCTTAAGAAATGCTGAACGAGTTTGGCCTCTTTGATTTTCTGACCCCATCTCTTTGCACATTCCATTATAATACCTTACTTTGTCCTCCTGCGCTGTCCTTTGAAATTTCCTGTTCAACTCCTTAATATCTTGATTTCTTCCTTCTGCTTTGGCTTCTTGATGCTCTAGTGCAATATTCAGAGTTTCATCTGACATCCAGTTTGGTCTTTCCTTCCTCCCTCTGTCTTTACAAAGACCTTTTGCATTGTTCCTGGATGATACCCTTGATATCCTCCCACAGCAAATCTGGTCTTCTCTCAATAGTGTTCAAGGCCTCAAACCTGTTCCTGAGATGGTTTTGAAATTCAGGCAGGAAAGACTCAAGGTCATATTTTGGTTCCTGTGGATTTGATTTCATTTCTCTCAGCTTCAGTTTGAACATGTGTATGAGTAGTCTGTTTCACAATCAGCACCTGGCCTAGTTTTCACAGCTGATACTGAGCTTCTTCAGCGATTTTTTTCCACAGATGTAATCGGTCTGATTCCTATGCATACCATCAGGTGAAATGCATGTATATAGCCTGTGTTTGTGTTTCTTATAAAACATATTTGCAATGAATAAATTGTTGATTGTGCAAAATTCTGTCATTCTATCTTCAGCATAATTTTTGTCACCAAGTCCACGTTTTCCAACTACTAATCCTTCTCTGTTCCCAATTTTTGCATTCCAGTCACCCACTATTTTTAACGCACCCTGATTGCATTTTCAATTGATCTCTGATTGCAAAAGATTCTCACCACTGGACCAATTGGCAGTATCATGATACACAGTGATAGATAGTGAAGAGATTGAGATTGTTAACAGCTTTGGTTTGCTTGGCTCTACAATCAACACTCTTGGTCCAGCATCCAGGAAATAAAAAGACAAATTGCATTTGGAAAGTCTGCTGTCAGAGACCTCTCCAAAGTACTAAAAAGCAATGATGCCAGTCTGGAGACTAAAGTGTGCCTAATCCACACCATAGTTTTTGCAATTACTTGTTATGCATTGTAAAGCTGGACAGTGACTAGGGATGATAGGAGAATTGATGCCTTTGAGCTGTGGTACTGGAGAGGAGTATTGAATATACCATGGACTGCTAGGAGAACAAACCCGTTCACCCTAGAGAAAGTGAGACCAGGCTGATCCTTAGAGACAAGGATTCTGAAGCTTCATCTGACACACTTTGGAGATGTTGAAAGGTGGGACTAGTCCTTAGAGAAGGACGTCACACTTGAGAGGGTAGAAGGACAAATAGCACAAGAGAGGAAGACCCTCCATGAGATGGATTGATTCAGTGACTGGGGTAATGGGGATAGATGTGTCAGAGTCAATAAGATTGGCACAGAACAAAACAACTATGAGATATAATGTCACCCCAGTAAAAATAACAAAATTTAACAAAACAGCAGACATCAAATGCTGGAGAGGTTGCGGAGAAACTGCAACCATTAGTCACTGTTGGGAGCATGAAATGGTGAAACTACTATGGAATGCTGTATGGCACTTTTTCAAAAAGTTGGAAATAGAAATACCATTTGACTCAGCAATTCCACTACTGGGGATATACCCTAAAGAAACAATAACTGCAATCCAAGTAGATATATGCACACTCATGTCTATTGCATCTTTGTTCACAATAACAAAGAGAAACAACTCAAGTGCCCATCAACAAACGAATGCATAGAGAAGCTGTGGTATATTGACACAATAGAATACTATGCTGCATTGAAAAACAAGAAACTCATGAAATATTATAAAAAAATGAGTGATCCTGGAGGACATTATCCTGAGTGAAATATCGCAGTCATGAAAGGACAAATATTACACAGTACCACCGTTGTAAAATGAGACTTACATCGAGGTTGAGGGGAGACTTAGAGGATATGAATAATGTTTACTACATTGAAACATATGAGGGAAAGAACTTTTTAAAAGGGATTTATAATTAGGTATTATTGTCATGACTGGAGTCCAGAATGAAGGCTGCATAGTGGAGTGGACCTGGGTGGGGGAGGAATTGTATAACAATGAAATAATTTTTTTTAACTTTTCAAAAGGAGTGGATTGGGGGTGAGGGATGGGCAGGGAGAAAAGTGCAACAATGAGTGAATGGAAATCCAAAGTCTCTATAAACTTTCCTTAAAATTAATAATAAGATTGGCACAGGATAGAACAGGGTTTAGGGCTCTTGTATATAGAGTCACCATGAGTCGCAGGCAACTCAATGGCACATAATGACAACAACAACAACAACAATGTATCTAGATTTAAAAGCCCTGGCTGACCAGGGAGCTCTGGTGGCCTAGTCAAAAGAGCTTTGCACTGCCTACTCAAAGGTGTATACATCAAGGTCACCAGCTGTTCTGTAACATCCCCTGAAAACCTGCAGGAGGGTCCGCTATGACTCTGTTTAGACTTGATGGTTATGAGAGATAGAGAAGCAAAAATGGTTAAGCACAAGGCTACTAGATGAAAGGTCAATTGTTCAGACCACTAGCAGCTCCCAGGAGAAAAGACCTAGGATAATCATATCTAAGAATGTTTGTAGTCCATTTCTGCTCTGTCCCTTTGGGCCACTAAATTGAAACTGATCTCATGACACCCAGTCAAAACAATATAAAGCTTTAGGTTAGAAAAAAATATGAGGGGGGAGATGTGTGTGTGTGTGTGTGTGTGTGTGTGTGTGTGTAATTATTCAGCTAGCTCCGGTTGTCCAGTGGCTGCAATCTCAAAGCACATGACTCGAGGCCACCAGCTGCTTTATGGGAGAAGGATGAGCAATCTCTTTCCGTGGGATCAACTGCCTCTGAAAACCCTCCGGATGGTCAACTATGGTTAGGTCTGACGCTATAGTACACAACAACAGAATTCATAAAATGCCTCACAAAAATAAGTCCAGGAGCTGTATATTTAATGCAAACCACTCAAATTACCATGAATTTGGAATTACTTAGATTTTGTACTTTATTATCCTAGCGGTGATGTTGTTAAAAGCCACCAAACAGACTCCAGTTCATAGCAACTCTGAAAATGGAATGAAGCAATCCTGCAGCTTCCTCCTAATTTTCACTATTATACTCTTTTCCAACACCATAATTCATAGTAATAGAAACTAATGACATAATGGTTACCCGTGGAGGACAGCATTCCGTGGAGCTCCCAGCTTAAGACAGGCTTGGAAGCATGAGTGACATCCACTTTCTAAACAACATGCTTCTGGAGACTCTATGAACTTAGAGAATTGACAATAGTACAGAACAGGGTTCAAGTCTTTTATTCATAGGGTCACTATGAGTCATGCTCTACTCCACAGCTCTTAACAATAATAGAAACTAGGAAATGAAGCTAAGCAGCCTAATGGGATTAATGAATCATTTCTTTGCTACCCAAGGGCAACTTGGAATATTAATAATAAAAAGTACAGTCTAAAAAAATTTTAAACATATGTTTGTGTATTTTTTGTTTGCACTATTAATAAGGCCATAAATGTATCATTCTTTGGTATTTTTTTTTCTTTTTTGGGTTTAGTTATTTCCCTTCTTAGTAAACTTCCATTTTAATTAAATAATCAAAGTGATTAGTGTATATTATAATCAATATAACAAGATTATATTGATTTACAAATGTTAAGAATGTGTGATAAATGACATTTATTATTCTCTAGTTTTTTAATAAAAACAGTGATTTAGGGTAAAACAAAAATCACTTGTTTTCATCCCTTTTGTTCATTCTATTATAGTTAAAATTAAAAACTACTTTTTATAGCTTATGCTTAATGTGTTTTAGTTAATATTTTGAAGTACATTTGGATTTGAATGCACACACTAGCTCTGGATGAATGTATTTAAAAACTCCATAATAATTTCTTATATCAAATAGAAAATTAATTATACAAATCATACAAATAATTTTTAAACTGCTGATTTATAAAATACCAATTAACTGTTTGGATTTAAAAGGTTGAAGTATTTTTAGCGTTTGTTCAAAAATACAAAAAGAGGCTTTAGCTCACAGTTCCAGTAACAGAACCATGCTTATTAACACAACTGTGCTTTGACCCCACATAGCACAGCTTGAAATAATGACATGGCTGTATTTTTCCCCTACAAAAGCTTAAAGATTTGTTGCATAAATGTTGGCAGTACATTTAAAATATATAAATAACTAAGATTCTGGTTTTTTTAAAGACTAAGTATGGCTTTACCATAATAAAGCATGTAAGCATTTTCAGAGCCTACTTTTAACTACTATGTTATGTATTTACCCAGGGGAGAAAATTGGAAGGAAAAATAATAAAATGACAGTGAATGTCTATTTCAAAACAGATTTACATAAATCTTAAGACTGAAATCTACCAAATCTTTTCCACCTAATGATTCAAAAAGATTGAGGTTATCGTGTTATTACCAATATATAAAAAAAGTTTGAAATTAACTTGAATATCTCCAATAGTGTATTACTTGAATAACCTAGAGTAGAATACATATATTATTTCCTTCCTTCCTTCCTTCCTTCCTTCCTTCCTTCCTTCCTTCCTTCCTTCCTTCCTTCCGTTCCTCTTTCTCTCCCCTTCCTTCCTTATTCTCTCCTCTTTTCTACTTTTCTTTCCTCTCTCCCTCTCCATCTCCCTCCTTCCCTCTCTCCATCTCTCTCCCTCATCCCTCCTTCCCTCTTTCTCTCCCTCCTTCCCTTTCTCCCTTCTCTGCCCTTACCACTCTTCCTGTCTATGTCAGTCTATCTATCTATCATCTATCATCTATCTATCTATCTATCTATCTATCTATCTATCTATCTATCTATCTATCTATCTATCTACAAATCATCTAATCTGGTAGTCTAGATTAGCCAAAGATGGGCTGTTCAAATCCATTAGTGGCTGTATGGGAGAAAAATGGATTGTCTCTTCCCATTCAATTTGCAACCTCTGAAAACCTGCTGAACAATCATCTCTGAATTGGTTCAGCCTCAATGGTAATGAGAGAGAGAGACCTATTTCCATGGTTCCATTTACTTTCATAAGAAAGCTGACTTTTGTATGTTTTTAATATAAGAGCAGTGGCTTAGCAGTTTCAACAATGGGCTGAAACATATCAATAATTCTGAGGATGACGGAAGATAGGTCAGGTGTAATGCGACTGCACGTAACAGTACCACAGCCAAAGTGAGGATTACCCTAAGATGCTGGAAGAAGAAATCAAGACAAAATAATGCTAAATAAATACTTAGGCAAAGAGAGGAAAATGGACATGTTATTCTAGGAACAGCTTTTGCAAAGACCCACTTCCTGCTTTGATTTAAAAATACATAATGTGTCATTATAGACAATTGAATATATTTTAAAATATCATTACAATCACCTAAAATAATAACCCTCAAAAACTATTTCAGTTATGTTTATAATATTTAATCTTCTAATCTTTTCTCTCTATATTCTCTATAATTACATTCTTCAATTAAAACTACACTACATTGCAGTATGCTGTTCTCAATTTTCAGTATTATCTACTTTATCAGGGAGCATATCACTAAATGTTCTTTTTTGAAGCTGAGCTTAAAGGCTATATAATTTTCCTTCACATGATAGAATTATAATTTGTAGAATAAATACATTTTTCATAATTAGCTTAAAGATTATTTACATATTTTTTCTGTTATAAAATATTACAATGAATTTTATAGAGCCTTTCTTAAAAGTACCTCTTTACATAGAATGCATATAATTATAAGCTACATTAGGTAACCATAAAATTACTGTTGTCAACAGTAATTGTAAGTCTAAGGAATGACCAGCTAAATTGAATTTAGTATTATGACTCATTCTTATGATTTAAAGGTCCTGTGGTTAAAACTACTGCAATAAAGACTTGCTATAGATTTCCATTTTCATTTCTTCTGTTTTCCTACTAACTACAAAAGTAGATATAAGATAAAGAGATAAATTTTGATCTTCTGGAGTTATGCTGGTGCTCTTAGTGTAATATGTGATTATATTACATAGTAAAAATCAATGGTACTGACTTGTATACAGTTGTGTTTCAGATATTAATAAAAATATTTTGGACATCTCTCCTACCTAAATGAACTATAAGAGATTTGTGTCAGAACTTTTTTTTAGCTTAAAATGTGCCAAGATATTATAAATTAAAATGATCCTTTCTAGAGCATAACATTTATTACAAGACTTCTGTCTCAGATATTGGAATCAAGATAACCTGTATGGAACTCTGAAGGAATAATGCTAAGGAGTTAGTAACACTGTAAACTCAAAGGTAGGTGGTTCAAATCCACCAAATATTCATCAGAAGAAATATGGGATATGGGTAGTCTTCTCATGTACAATTTACAAACACTCTCTTTCCTTTTTCCAAGACATAGCTGTCTGTCTTTTGACTGTCCATGGGATATTCAATAATTGCTCCAACACCACAGCTCAATTCTTCTTCTGTATTCTTTATTTATTGTCCAACTTTCAAATGCATAGAAAGTGATTGAAAAGACCATCGCCTGAATTAGGCACACCTTAGTCTTCAAACTGACATCATTGCTCCTTAGCAATTTGAAGAGACCCCTGACAACAGACTTTCCTTATGTAATATATTCCCTGATCTCCTGACTTCTAGGACCAAGGCTATTGATTGCAGATACGAGTAAGAGGAAATTGTTGACAGCTTCAGTCTTCTATCTTTCACGATGTTGCTTATTGGTCCAGTGGGAATATTTTTGTCTTCTTGATGTTATGCGGTCCATATTGAAGACTATAGTCTTTGATCTTCTGTAGCAAATGTTTCCAGTCCTCCTCACATTTACTAAGCAAGGTAGTGTCACCTAAACAATGCAAGTTGCTGATGAATCATCCTCTGGTTTTGTTCTTAACATTCTTCTTCACAAAGTCCAACATTTGCTCAGCAAACAGACTGAATAGGTATGAAAAAGATACACAAGCCTGACAGAGATTTTTCTTGGTTTTAAACCGTAGCTTTTTGTATAGGTATAGATTTTGAATGAGCATCATTAAGTGTCCTTGGATTCCCATCATTCTCAATATTAGTCACAATTTGTTATTATCTACACAGTCAAATGCCTTTGCAGAGTCAATAAAATACAAATAGACATTCTTCTGGTATTCTCTGCATTCATTCAGGATCCATTTGACATTAATATAATTATCAACAATAATATCCCTGGTGCTACACTCTCTTCAAAACCCAGTTTGAACTTCTGGAAGTTCTTTCTTAATAATCTGTCTATAGAATGATCTCAGCGATATTTTGCCTGACTGTGATATTAATACTATTGTTCAATAATTCCCAAATTCTATTGGATCGCTTTTCTTGCTAATGGGAACAAATATGGTTCTTTTCCATTCAGTTAGCTGAGTAGCTGCCCTCCAAATTTCGCTGCATAAACTCTGAGCAAGTTAAGGGCTGTATCTGTTAGTTGGAACGTGTCAATTAAAACTTAATGAAAGTAATATATTTTAAATTTTATTCATTATCCTTATTGTTGCCATGTGTGCCATCCAGTCAGAGCTGACCCATAATTGACCCTCCAATAAGTTTAAAGAGACAATGAATCTCAAGAGAGGAGATTACCCATCTTTCTCCTGCAAAGCAGGTGGCAGATTCAAATTACATGCCTTTGGGATTCTAGCAGTTTCTTACCTATGTTGTTGACACTTTTATTCCATCTTACATTCAAAAGGATTTTTATGTTTTTACCACCTATTTAATTCCAGCTTTCATGATTCTGTCCACTTTTCAAACCCTGTTGAAAAATATTGTTTTCTCCAAAGACATTGCTTTTATATTTAATATGCTTCTCTTACTAGTTGAAATTGTTGTTGTTGTTGTTGTTAGGTGCTGCTGAGTGTTACCCAACTCATAGCAACTATAAGTACAACGTAGCATAGCTTTGCTTCGTCCTATAACCATCCTCACAGCCTCCACTGTGATTAAGGTCAATGGTTGCAACATTGTGTGTACCCATATTGCTGAGTGTCTTCCTCTTACTCTCTGATCCAAGCATGATTTTCTTTTTCAGTGATTGATGTCTCCTTGTAACATGACCAAAGCATGTGAGACACCCTCTCCTCCTGCTTACCTCTGAGAAGTATTCTACCTGAGCTTCATCCATGACAGATTCGCTTGCTCCTTTGGTTTTCTATGATATAATGTGCTGTGTAGTGTGTTTCATGCTACACTGCTAAACATCAAGTCCATGTTTTCAATCTACTAGCTTCTTTGGAGGAGAATGATGAGCAATCTCCTCTTGAAAAGATTTACACCTGGGCTGTAACAGGTTAAATGAAATTAGAGCTAAAACATGGACATTATTATCTTTTTTCAAATCACTGACATTTTTGTCTTATAGCAATGTCCTTCCTTCCACTGACTAGTAATTTATATGTTGTTATACGCTATCCAGTCAGAACTGGCCCACAGGCAGATTTTCTAAGGCTATAAATTGCACAGGAGAAGATTGCTCATCTTCCGCAGAGCAGCTGGTGGATTAGAACCACCTGCCTGTAGAGTGACAGTGTGAGTCCTCACCACTAAACTATCAGAACTCTCTGTGTTAAGTAAGAGCAGCCCAAATTTATTAAATTTAATTTTCTTCTAATTATAAAATTATAGTCACAGAAAAAAATTGCTTTGTTTCTATATCTCCTTTTCACCCTCTGCCACTTCTCTTTCTCTTCTATCACATACCTCTGTGCCAAATGTTATTACTTTTCCATTCCTGAGATATAACTTGTTTTCAAGGAGAAATGCAAGTTAATTGAATAAATTATGAGGCCTGATGGCACAGTAGATAAAGCACTTGCCTGTTAAACAAAAACCGGTATGGTTTGAAAAACAGCTTCTCCATGGAAGAAAGATGGGTTGTCTGCTTCCAAAGGGTCAGTACTTATTCTAGGAAGACTTTGGGAAAAAGTTACTGGACTAAAATTATCTATGAAATCTTAATATTCTGGTGTCTACTTGCTGAAAGGACAAAGGTCAAGTTTTGTCAAATAAGCTTATTTTATTTTTATCTTTTCTCATCATTAAATTATTATCTTAACTCATTATTAAATTGTTATCAATTATTAATTTGCTCTTTTTTCACTTTCCTTTTTCTATTAAATACTTTTAATTAGTTGGGGAAATAATTGCATGGGTTTTGTCATGTGAAGTAATTAGCTTATTAACTATTACTTTTTCCCATCTTCCTTTATGAAGAAATGTTACTTACAGGTATGCATACTGGTTGGTTTGAGACATTGTTTTTATTATGTGCCATCAAATCAACCACAACTTATAGCAACCTATAAATAATGGACCTGAACCCTGCCCTATCCAGTGCCATCCTCACCCACCACGTCTGACATACTTGAGCTTGGGGTCATCGTGTCAATCCATCTTGTTGAGGGTCTTCTTTCTCATCGTGACTCTCTACCTTTCCATGCAGGATTTCCTTTCCAATTACTGGTCCCTCATAAGAACATGATCAAAGTATGTAAGATAAAGCTTCAACCTCCTTGCTACCACATAGCAACCTGGTTGTGCTTTCTTCAAGATATGTGTTTGCTCTCTTTGAAGTCTGTAGGAAATTTAATCCTTTTCTCCAACACTAAAACTCAAAGGCATCAGTTCTTCTGTCATCCTTAGTCTTTGTCCAACTTTCAGATGCATAGCAAGTGATTGGAAAGACCATTCTTATATCAGGTTTATGTAAGTCTTTAAAATTGACATCTGCAACATTTTTGAGAGGACTTTAACAGTAGACTTTCCCAATGTAACCATCTTTTGATTTCTTGACTACTGGATGCAAGTGAGATAAAATCATTATTTCAATCTTTTCTCCATCTGTCATTTGAAACTATTGGAGTCAAAATTTCTTCTGCTATTCATGTCACATAAAATTTCAAGCCTCAGATTCTAATCATGTGTGTTGCTTTGTTTCTAAGAGCAAGGATAGGCCTGAAACATGTTTGTTTTACAAGGATGATATTTTAGAAAGTGTTTGTTTCCCAGGGAGCTTTGGTGGCCTAATAGCAAGAAGCTGTGCTGTAATCCTGAGGCACGTGGTTCAAGATCTTCTGCTGCTCTGTGGGAGAAGGATGGGCTGTCTCCTACCATGCGATAAACTGCCTCTGAAAACCTGCTGGAGGATGAGCTATGGGTCAGTTTCAACTCAATGGTGTACAATAACAATATTTGTTTCCTAAAGTTTGTTCTATTGTCTTAATTCAAAATGTTAAATTCTTTGTTGTGACTTACCTTGTCTTAGTTAACACAAATTAATCTGATTTGCATGTTATCATTCTACAATGGAAAAATTACTTATTTGTGGTGATATAAATCATCTTACTCTGAGCTACTTTTAATTGTTTCAGAACATCTTTTGGCATAAATGAAAACACAGTGGATGAATTAATTTGAAAGAGTAAATGAAGTAATTCTTTTGGTTTAGAACATATTATTTCAGTGTATATGTGTATGTGTGTGTGTGTGTATAAAATACACACGCACCCCATTGTTGGCTATTATTACTATAAAAACCTTTAATGATTTCAAGTCTGAATCATCTTATAGTTGACTCTCTAGAAGATTTTTAGAGGCTGTAAAATACATTGTATCTTTTTCCTGCAATGCAGCTAATGTATTTGAAGGTTTTTGTTTGTCTTTATGTTGGCAGTATAACTTCTTACTCACTAGACCCTTTAGAATGATATAAAATACATTGATTTGAAGTAAACCCCTATAATTTATAATTTTTTGTGTTAGAAAATATTACCTATAACTCATAGCAACCCTATGTAAACAGCCCTAAACCAGCTCTATCCCTTGCCAATCTTACTGTCTCCAAAACGGCCATCCCCATTACCTCAGTGACAGAATCAATCCATCTCACCGAGGATCTTCCTCTCCTGCACCGTCCCTCCACCCTCCCAAGCATGACGTCCCTCTCCAAGGACTGATCCAACCTTGCAACATGTCCAAAATATGTCAGATGGAGCTTCAGAATCCTTTCCTCCAAGGAGGAGCCTGGTTACACCCTCTCCAGGATGAACTCGTTTGTTCTTTTAGCAGTCTGTAGTATATTCATTACTCTTTTCCAGAACCAAAGCTCAAACGCATCAACTCTCCTATCATTCCTGGTCATTACCCAGCTCTCTGATGCAAGTAATTGCAAAGACCCTGGCCTGTATCAGGTGCACCTTAGTCTCCAGACTGACATCGTTGCTCCTCAGTACCTTGAAGAGGTCTCTGACAGCAGACTTTTTCAATGCAATTAGTCTTTATGTACAACCTATTGAAAAATGTAAATGACATGAATTATAATGAACAGCACATACAGTAATATACATAATTGGAAAAGAAAACAATATATGAAGTTAATCAGTTATCTTAATAATAACTGTGTGTATGTGTGTACTTATTATTATTATTATTTTGAATCAGGTAGAAAGATGTAGATTACTTCCCTCACTTCATTAGGGAAATCTTTAATATGATCATAAGACTACTGGGTGTAATTAGACTAAACGACAGAAAAAATCCTCAGGGATAGTTTCCATCAGAGTCAATACTGAGATCTCTGATTTTTCTTTCTTAATATTGCCTCTCTTGATTAGAACAGCAGGAGTTCCCATGAAGAATGTTTCAAGGTTTATTAGTGTAAATTATATTCTACATTTAGATTACTTTCCAAAAAAAGTAATGAATATGTATTATTCTTAGCCTTTAGTTATGAAATTGCCCATTTTCAAATCTTTCACTATTCACCAATCAACAATATTTATTGGCGCCCATTCTGTTTAAAGTTCTTTGCCAAATAAGAGATAATCTAAAAATCCCATTTCTGTTGAGTAGATTCTGAATCCCAGAAACTCTATGACGTAGTAGATCTGTGCTATATGATTTCCAAGGATGCAATCTTAATGGGAACTGACTGCCATATTTGTGTCCTGTGGTGCAGCTGGTGTATTTGAACTGCTGATCTTTCAGTTAACAGTAAAATGCTTAACAATTGCATCATTGGTCTTCTAAATAAAGGTAGACATACGTATTTTAAAAAGATAGAAAAGAAAGATGGCTGCGGTTAAGCACATATTAAGTGTCTTTATATCTTCTTGAAGAACAAACCCCATTATCATTTATAATGCTCTTTATTCAAGAGAAATTCCCTTAGTCTTCCTTATATAAAATTAATACAGCTACTGTAACTTTCTTCTATTAATGTTATCATAATGTATATGTCTCTATCCATTTAGGCTTAATGTTTATATATATTTAAAGTAATTTTCTTGTACATAGCATTAAAACATTTGTACCTTTTGTAGGCTTTGCTTTGAATTACAATTTGAATAAAGCATTCCAAAACAAATTGTTTTAGAAGATTAATTATAACACCCACAACACCTTCACAGATTTCCCATTTCCTCCTTATAATTCTCAATTCCTGTAGCACTAAGAGAGTTTGTTGGAAGGCTGTATTTCAGTTTTATTCCTTGAAAACATAGTGGCTGGTGACTTATCAAGGATTAGTATTTAAAATGAAGATTCACCTGACCCAAGCTATGAGATTTTCAATAGCTTCATATATGTAAAAGCTAGACAATTAATTGGGTCTGAAGAAGTCCTAAGTACTGACACACTTGAATTATGGTATTGATGATGAATACTGAATTTAACATGAGATTGACTGAAGAATGTAATACACACACACACACACACACACACACACACACACACACACACACTCACACATACAAAGCTATACAGCCAGAATATTTTTAGAAGCAAGGACAGGAAGAATTCATCCTTATTTTGGATATGATATCAGGAAGTCAGGGCCCTACAGAAGGAAAAGCATAGAGTCACTAGGAAAAACAAGCCTCTCAACAAGATGGATTGACATGGTGGCTGTTAGCAATGGGCTCAAACACAATAATGATTATGAGCAAAATCCAGCAACTGGCAACATTTCATTCTGTGATACATAAAGTTATTTGAGTCAAAATAAGATGAATGGATATCCCTTACCAAGAACAATATTTAAAATGTATGTTATTGAAATAAAAGTGAGAAAATGCACGCAAGAGAGAGAGTGTGTACACATGCATGAGGGAGAATGGAAAAAATGAAAAGAGGGAAAGAAAGAGGGAATTCTCCCAATCATTTTGTGAACATTCTTATATGCAAGAGGGCCTTAACTTAGTCTAAACTGTTAAGCTATAGATAAATATGAGAGAGGGAGAGGGAGGGGGAAAGAGAGAGAGAGAGAGAGAGAGAGAATCTCTTTACTGTCATTTTTTGAACATGACCACTCTCCACTGGGTTTCTGAAGTTATAAATCTTTATAAGATTTTATAAGATTGCTCAATCCTTTGTCCTGAGCTGGTAGTGGATGGATTTTAACCACTGACTTTTTGTTTTGCAGCTACATTCATAATTAATCGTACTAATTAGTAGCAGACCAGTTACCAGTGTAAAGTCACCAGTGCAAAGAAGTGCAAAATTGCCATTGTCCTGAATGTTTGATTTGTTGTATAACCCTATGATTTCCACATCAACAGTCCCATCTTTGCTCAGTTTCTTCAATCTGCTATCTCCCTTGCATTCAGTGGTTCACTGGAGAGTCTTCCAGAAACTCAGACCCATCAGGAAAACAACTCATATTACTGTATGTTTGAAGACCAGTTTTGCTGAGACTGATGAACAATGTGGACTATCCGTTTCAATGCAACTGGAAAGCAGGCATCTCCCAAACAGAGAGCTAGCATTTAGCTCTCATGGGCTTATATAAGCCTCTAAGAGAGTAGGGCTTGTATCTCAACTTAATCGTATCTCTAGAACAGAAAAAATACTTCAGCACAAAATAAACAGGTAACCAATGGCTGAAAAAGACATTTTGAACAAAAATAATCTTTGTGATCACAGGAGCTCTACACCAAAACACACCGTGTCAAAGTTTCTCTCTCTTCATATATAAATGTACTTACATACATGGACGTGTGTGTGTGTGTGTGTGTGTGTGTGTGTGTATAAAAATGGGATATGTGTGTGTATATGTGTGTATACATGTGTGTGTTGCACTATAGAGTCAGAATCAACCCACAGCTGACCCTCCAGTGGGTTTCCAGAAACGTTCAATCACATGGGAGGAAATTGCCCATCTTT
>NW_006399920.1:1494621-1511395 GCF_000299155.1 Elephantulus edwardii | reverse complement strand
ATTTACTACAACCTCTTACCTATGAATTCTAGATAGAAACATTATTTGAATTTAGATATAGGCCATTATTTATGCTGTATCTTTGTTCACTATGTTTTCTAGTTTTTAATTAATTTACTTGTGAGTCAGATGGCTTGAAACCTTTGAGATTCTCAGAAATAGTATAACTTTTGCTTGTATATAAAAGAAGAAACGTACTTTTAATGGTAGAACATATGGGAAAAATTTAACACGACCCTTTGATGTTCTCAGGTCTTCTTCAAGAGTATGATATAATACCTCTAATGTTGTTGTTGTTGTTTAATGCCTTCGAGTCGTAGACGACTCATAGCGATCCTATGAATGAACAGCCTGAGCACTGTTCGTACATAGAGTTTCCGGAGGCAAGCCATTTCGGAAGTGGATGCCGCTCCTATCTCTGAATAATGTATTTTAACAAGCATCATTTTATTACAGGGTCAAGAGAGACAAAATTAATAACGAAAACTATATTAAATATGTTGTCGTTGTTGTTGTTGATGATGATTGCCTTCGAGTCAAGCACAAATCACAGTGACCTTATGAACAAAAGGCCTAGCATATATTCACCAGTGGTGTGTGGTCAAATTGGAAAAGAAAAATTAACAATGAGACAACTACACACATTATTAAGTAAAACAAACAAAAAATATAGTCATAGAATTTTCTAGAAAACTGTATTTATTCTACAGATAAAACATATTAAAAATTTTTATTTTATAAAGCTTTTCAAGAATTCTATTGCCACATTTTGCTTTTCTGATTTCATCGTTCAGTCTGGTTTCACTGCAAAATATAAAGTACATAATACATTCTTATACCAGAAATGTTTATATAACCTACTATTATGAACAATTATAGAAAGTCTCTAGAGTTGAAAGGCAAAACATATGCATATTTGAAGTCAGATGACAAGATTCTTAAGGGACTTATATAAAGGGAATTGATAGAAAACATTAATTTATATAAATGTAATTGTGTGAGAGGGTAGGGTGTTAATTATAGAGTTACACAATTGGATGTGTGGGTAGGGTGAAGTAAAAAGAAAGTATCTTTTATGAAAAACAATGTTTTTAAACCTTGTAAATAAATCCGGGTAATACAAAAAATTAATTGTGAGTTTGGAACGTGACATAGGACAATGAGGGAGACGGATGTCGACAGTGACTCATGACTTAAGAAAGAAACTTAATTTAGATTCTATGGGAATATTTCTTCTGGGATAGAAGTTGACGTTAGGGGGAAAAGACCCTCTGCTGTTGTAGGACACAAAACGCTATCTAATCTATTCCGACTCATAGTGACCCCCTAGAATGGACCAGAACTGCCCCAACGGGTTTCCAAGCTTTACTATTTGCTGAAGTAGATTGGCATATCTTCCTGCTGTGGAGTAGATGTTGTTGTTGTTGTTGTTATGTGCCGTCGAGTCGCTTGGGACTCATAGCGACCCTATGTACAACAGCCTTAAACTCTACTCTGTCCTGTGCCAATCGCACTGTCTCTGACACTCCCATCCCGATTATCCCAGTCACTATCAATCCGCCTCATAGAGGGCCTTCCCCTCCTGCGCTGTCCCTCCACCCTCCCAAACATGATGTCCTTCTCCAAGGACCAGTCTCTCCTCACAACATGTCCAAAGTATGTTAGATGGAGCCTCAAAATCCTTGCCTCCAAGGAGCCACCCGGTTTAACCCTTTCCAGGACAAATCTGTTTGTTTTCCTAGCAGTCCATGGTATTCTCAATACTCTTCTCCAGCACTACAGCTCAAAGGCATCAGTTATCCTTCTATCCTCCTTGGTCATTGTCCAACTCTCTGATGCATAACAAGTGATTGTGAAGACCATAGCCTGTATCAGGTGGACCTTAGTCTCCAGAGAAACACCATTGCTCTTCAGTACTTTGGAGAGGTCCCTAACAGCAGACTTTCCCATGGCAATGCGCCTTTTAATTTCCTGGCTGCTGGTGCCAAGACTGTTGACTGTGGAGCCAAGCAAACTAAAGCTGTGCACAATCTCAATCTCTTCACCATCCATTCTGATGCTGCCAATTGGTCCAGTGGTGAGAATCTTTGTCTTCTTGACATTGAGACTCAATCCATATTGTAGGCTGCAGTCCTTGACCCTCTGCAGCAGGTGCTTCAGGTCCTCTTCAGTTTCAGCAAGCAGGGTTGTGTCACCTGCATTATGCAGATTGTTGATAAATCGTCCACCAATCTTGACCCCACATTTCTCCTCATAGAGCCCAGCCTCCCGGATAATCTGTTCTGTATATAGGTTGAAAAGGTATGGAGATAGGATGCATCCCTGGCATACGCCCTTCCCAATTTTGAACCATGCAGTATTCCCTTGCTCTGTTCTCATGACTGCCTCCTGGTCCAAGTATAGGTTTCGCGTTAGAACGATCAAGTGTTCTGGGATTCCCATTCTTCTCAGAGTCAGCCATAGTTTGTTATGATCCACACAGTCAAATGCCTTTGCAGAGTCAATGAAACACAGATAGACATTCCTCTGGTATTCCCTGCTTCAGCTAAGATCCATCTAACATTAACTACAATATCCCTAGTACCACGACCCCTTCTAAACCTAGCCTGGACTTCTGGTAGTTCTCTGTTGATGTGCTGTTCCAGTCGTTTTTGGATAATCTTCAGTAAAATCTTGCTTGCGTGTGAGTAGATAGTCAGTGTAAACTTTGGTTAGCTGCTTATTGCTGAGTGACACAGAGCTCTTCATGATTTTCCCCTTGTCTCTCCCAGGCGAGGGAGGAAGGGAGAGAATGAGGAGTCCTTTTCTAAATGTGAGCCGTAGTACTTGTGAGCCTATCAGATTATGACTGTTTAGGAAGATTGCAGAGTAACTTACACATGCTCGTGATGAATGCCTTTCCTCATTTTCAAATAGAAGAAATTCAAGAACTTCCCTAAGCATTTTCCCAATGTCTCTAGAAAGAATCCTTTGAGCTACAGCAGTAGGGATTGACCATATTAAATCTGTTTTGTCTTTTAGAATTATTTTAATTTTATATTGGTTTTCATACAAAATTCATACACATTGTGTTTCATTTATATACATTGTGTTTCACATATTCCTCTATTCACCTTGTGTTTCCTATGATCATTCCCATACCTTGTGTTTCATATGATTTATCACCATTGGCCCATGTCTGCCATTACCTCTTCCTTAATTGGGATGCAGGAACTGACAAAATATGAAGTATACTATTTACTTTTTTAAAAAATGTTGTGGAAAATATTGATAAGTAATGTATAAAAGCTGTTTTTATAAGAATACACGTATTAAGAAACAATAAAGTAAAGAATGTATACCAGTTGGATGTATTGCCATATTAAAGTTAATAATGTATTTTGCGATATATGTCATCCTGAAAGCCTCAGGAATTATTAGTGGTGAACAAAAACACCATTTATTATTTACTGTTGTTACTAGGTACTGATTTAGGGATTGTTTGAATCTTTAATATTTATATGGCCTTGCAGGTCAACATTTAATTGTATTATAGTTGTTATGGCCCACCTAATTGGCTGCAACTCACAGGAACCCTAGTTATAAAAGAAGGAAATACTACCTGATTTGTCACCATTGTTTAAATGTCTTCCGTACTTAAACCCTTTGGAGTCTTCCACTCCTTTGCTGACCCAGATTTTCTTAGTTTGGTCTCTTTATGTTGATTATGATCCTTATGGTATTGGGGCTTCCAATGTTATAGTTTCTAGACTTGTCCTCTTCCTCCACTAAATCTGCCCACTGGCTTCCTGGAAGAAGGAATGAACAGAACATGAAACCACTTTATCAAACCTGTCTGGATTTATTCTTTCCCTACCAATTATATTTGTTTTTATAGAGCTTGGTACTTGGTTCATAAATCTGAATAATATTCATACTAACTGGTTTTCCTTTTAGTCTTATTCCTGTTATCCCATCATTGATAGCTTTGTGCATCACTACTTATTTGTCAAAATGCCATAATAGTTTGCATGTTTCTTTGATATTAAAATCTCTCTTGCCAGTATTTCAAATACACACAGGATCACCTATGATTGATAGGTTTCAGTGGAACTCCCAGACTAAGTAGACTTGGTGATCTATGAAAGTGGCCAGTGAAGATAAGAGTATCAATGAAAGAGTATCTTCTATCATGTCAAAAAAATGAACTCCTTAGAGTGGAAGGCACTGCAATAGAAGCAGAGAAGAGCCGTCTTCCTGCAGGACCTCTCTTTTATTGTGATATCAGAACTAACTAGCTAACTCTCCATTGGGTTTCCAAAGCTATAAATTATTCAGGAAGAGTTTACTCATATTTTTCCCATAAATTGGCTACTGGATTCTAACAGAGAAGTACAATCTTTGGATAACCATCAGAACTCTCAATGGACTATTTGGACTACTCCACCATAACACCTCTCCCAATTTTAAAGAAATAGATCCTTATACAACATGCTGCTTTTTTTTTCCACCCTTATGAACTGATGTGGCAATACTCAAAATGAAGAGAACCAGATCCAAACATCTATTAATAATCAGATCATGGAAAGTATGAAGTATGACTCTAAAACTGTTAGAAGTTGTTAAAAATGAAATGAACACTTGAAAATAGGCATCTTCAGTGTTAATGTGCGGAAATGTACAGGTGTTGGTCGCTTTGAAGCAGACAAGCACATACATTTTGCTGGGCTGGTAGTGATGTATTGAAGAAGACTGGTGTCATAGTCATCAGCACACACATTTTAAGATCTATGCTAAAGATTAATAATATTCTGTAAAATTATGTTATTTGTTTAGTATTTTCTCATTTTCATGAATGTGGAAGGGTTTTACAATATGGTAGGAACATCTGCTTCTTAATTACTAGTCAGAAATGCTTCTGCAGGTCTGTGTCATCCGTTACCGCCACAGGTGGATCCAACATATGACCTTTCTTATCACAAGAGTATCTTCTTAATGAGGAATATCCAGAAGGTCAATTTTGAGCTGTAAGAAATATGAGGTAGTCATCATGTCAGTAGGCAAAGCTGTGATGTTTTAAAGCTGGTTTTTTCAAAAGCTCTGGAGACTTTGCTCCCAGAGGTGATGATTTCAGTTTTCTAAAATAAATTTCAGGTGTAGATAAATAAACTTTTGTGTTGTTTTGATATGCATTCATATTAAAAATCACTTTTAAATATATACATATACACATACACATACACATACACATACACATACGCATACATATACATATACATATACATATATTTAATACTCTAGACCTTTGTTATGGAGAGCAGGTACATTTGAAGAAAACCATGGTCTGGGTAAAACTCCTCAAGCTAAATTAAAGATAATAATACTTGTGTTCAATGTGACCGCAGTCTCTTTTTTTCTGTATTTGTGCTTTTTTGTTATTTTGTGGCTTGTGTTTGCTATCATTTGAATTCATGGGGGCCAATATGTAACAAATAGAGGCTGCAGATGGTTTCTGAGAAGTTCCATGACCTTTGGAAGCAGATCATGCTTGCCTTCCAAGATGTCTCTGAATGAATTTGAACCAACAGACTGTGGGGTAGTCACCTAGTTCTTAAATATTTGCACCACCGAGGGATTCTTTACATGCTGGGAAGGTATAATTTAGGATTTAGAAAAGTAAACATCGATTTTTATCCACTTGGAGGTTTTTTTAAACCTTATTATGTACTATGAAAAGGTAAAAGAGAATTATTTTGAAGAACTTTACTATTTCTTATTCAGAATACTCAATATTTTTTTTTCTTTTGCTTTTTAATGAAGCTGCTTAGGGGGGAAAAACCCCAGCAAACCTCTAGTGATAACCAGGGTGCCCCCAGGAGGCAAGAATGGTGAAACTCATTACATATACCTTTCAAGGAGTTGTTACGAGGGACAAATCCATGGAGAAGGGCGGTATGGTTGGAAAGGTGGAGGATCAGTGTAGGAAAAGAAGGCTCTCAACACGTTGAATTGACACAGTAATTAAACAGTGTTACCAGTGTTTTGGAGATGGTGAGAATGTCACAGGATAGGGAAAAGGCCAGAACCCTTGTTCATAGGATCTCTTTGCAGCACGTTATAGCAATAAAGATTTATTGAAACTGTGCATTTCCTAATAGCCAATTCTCATTTGAGAATTTTACTTCTTTGAGTTTTGAAGACTTCCTCTGTATTAAATCAGAGAATTTTAAGATATTCAGTGACAGCCATGTGTATTAGTTGGAAACTTGATTTTCTTTAAGTGTATTAGTCTTTCAAAGATCCTGAATGAATATAATCAATAGAATTTATATACACCAGTATTTCAGTAGAATATGAAAAGAAAAACATTTCTAGATGGAAATCATTAGGTGTAACTGTGATTTTTTTTAAAAAATTAAGTTAAAGAGAAAATACTGAGAGAGCTCTGATGAGAATGGACAATCTCTTCCTTTATGATTACTGCCTCAGAAACCCCACTGGAGGGTCATCTGTGGGTCAGTTCTGACTTGACAGTATACAACAACAACAACAATAACAAGGGTAAACAAATACTCATAACTGTATACCAGGGCCAGTGACACTCCAACAGATGAAAACTAAATTACTTCTTAATTATTTGGTCAAATGCTAATGACTGCTTTGCGTTTTGCTTTTTTTAAATCCACACTTATTTCATAGGCATATTCTTCTCAGTAGACATTGGATACACTGAGATGAATGCATCTTATACTTCATAACAATTCTGATTAGAATAAACACTAAATGAATACTTATGAAGCATATTGCTTGTAAGCAGATAGTGAGAAGGTTTAAGAGCTAATTGATTAGTGACCTACAAGCAGTCTTGTGTGTTAGTAGCACAATATATCTAATCCAGAAACATTTATTATAACTCAGAAATGCAGTTACATGAAGTACACTGAATATATGAGAAGGAAATAATTTTAAACAAATTGTCCACGGAATTAGGTTGACTATAAATTTAAAATGCACATTTATCGATCCTGACAGCTCTCAATCTAACAACTCATTTTCAGGAAATAGAGTCTTGTCAGGATGATTAGGTGTTTTGCAGGATGCTGTCAATCACACTGATGCCAGAGGTCTCAACTTTGGTTTGCTTCTCTCTGGTTCCCTGCACTAGTTTCTGCCACCACAGTATTGATTTCATCTTAATTCTGAAGTGATGAATATGAAATTATGAAGATGGATTTAGGGATTACTTTGATTCTATAATATATAAGCACTTTAAGAAAAATGCTATATTCCTAAATGTATTTTATTTTAAGAAAAATTACACTGTCTGCCAAATTGCCAAGGTTATATTTCTTCAGATATGGGAGTTAAGTAGGGTTTTGACATTGCTCAATATTTCATAAATAAAAGTCTTTTGATTTACAAGAAATGCATTGGAACAAAAGTAAACTTCTTAAAGGCCAAAATGTTACTTAAATTGAGCAATATTACTATATATGTTTCTAAAATATTCTTTTAATGTGAGGAACAATTGAAAGTATTAAATATATGTAGATTTCACCTTAAACACTTATACTTAGAAGCTGCTTATAGTGGTTTAGGAACTGCACATAGTAGTTTTTCAAATGTAAATATTTTATAGTAAGAACAAATAGTCTAAGAAAAGGAAATTTATTTCTTTATTGGTCATTTAGAATAGTTTATAAAACTTGGAGGAACAAAACAAAAAATCTTTTTGTACAAGCCATTTCTCTTATCAGAACTCTAATTTACTTTTAATATTGCATATGGGTTATAATTACATTCCTTCTTCTAAACTTCCAATGGCTAAATGTAAACTCAAATGTGTTTTACTACAGCCTGTACTTCTCCGCTTAATTCTAAATGAAAACAAAATCCCAAAACTCAAACTCATTGCCATCACGTCAACTCCTAGCTGACTTGCGAGTGGATTTTCAGAGGCTGTAACTTGCACTGGAGAGATTGCCTGTCTTTCTCCTTCAGAGCACCTGTTAGATTCACCTGGCTACTCTTGAGTCTGTAAGACACTTCCTCACACTCGAGACCACCGGAGCTCTTAATTCTATACTTCCCCTCTATAATATTCTCAATATTCAACCTTTTACACATTTACAAATTTCACTGCCATATTCTTGTTCTTCTTCTTCCAGGCAAAGAGTTTTCAGAAAGTAGGCCAAAGTTTAATAAGCACTGTAACCATGTGTTGTATTATAGGAGGTCAAGAAAATTATTTTGCATGATTTACTAAAAGGTTTTTAATAGAAAAAGTTTCTGAATTCAATGCCACAATTAAAAAGACAACTTGATGATTATTTATTTAAACATACAGCTTTTAAAATATATTAAAAGAGTTCTTATAAAACTTAAGTCATTGCTTTAATGGCTTTATACACATATTGATTTTGTTATTTTAAAAATGAACTTATTCATAACCTATTTCAACAGTACTTATTGATTATCCATCCTGTGGTAGGCATATCACTGTACTTTATGAATAACAAATAATCCATGGACAATAACTCCATAGAATTCAAGACTTGTGAGGTATTTGGAAATACAAATGTCACTTGCCTTTCCGAAATACAATGAATATTTTTTACTTATAAATGATATGAATATGCATTATGATAGGACTGCCAAATAAAAATATGTTGGAAACTATGTATGCAATTTTAAATTTTTCATTATCTAATTTAAAAAGTTAAACAAGTGAAATAAATTTTATTTAGCCAAATATATTCTAAAATATATGAAATTCAGATGGTATAATTCTTTGGAAATTATACTGCTAACCTAAATGTGATGCTTCTCTGGGTATTTCATCTGTCAGTCCACTGACCTCTCCCCCCCACAAAAAACAAACAAACAAACAAAAACAAACCAACAACAGCAAAAAAAAAAACGAACAAACAGTAAATCTTCTCTATGCAGTATACAGCCTTTTTTTGGGGGGAGGGGCTTGCAACATATAGGATAATCATTAATCTTCTCCAATACAACAATTTATAGGTATCAGTTCTCCATATTCCTTCCACTTTCCTTTTATGCTTCTTGAGTCATTCAAGATTTTACCCATGACATAGCTCAATATTGCAACTTGAAGCTACACTTGTTTTTCAGTTATTTCAGCTTGAGAAATGCTGAGCGAATTCATCCCTTTTGATTCTCCGAATCCAGCTCTTTAAACAATTCATCATAATGCTTTACTTTGTCTTCTCAAGCTGCCATTTAAAATTTTCTGTTCAGTTCTTTTACTTCCACATCTCTTCTCTTTCTTTTGGCTTATAAACACTTTAATGTTTCTTAGTTTTCTTAATTATTATAGTTTCTTCAGACATCCATTTTAATTTTTCTCTCGTTCCTCTGTCTTTGTAATGGCCTTTGCTCTCTTCATAGATGATATCCTTGATTTCATCTCACAGATCCTCTGATAGTTTTATTCTTGTGTATGTAGCAACTTTCTTAAATGTATCCATTCTTGTCTCTTTTACAGTGTGATAGAAAAGATATTTCCTATCACCAGTTGTTGTTATTAGACATTATTAAATCAACTTCCAATCATGGTAACCCCATGTACAATAGAATGAAACATTACACGTTCTGGGCTATCTTCTTAATCTCGGTTGTGCCTAAATCTATTGTTACAGCCACTATGTTGACCCATCTCAATGCAGTTCCTGCAAATGTTAAGCTTTTTTTTTTTAATAATAATGTCTATTTTAATAGCATATGGTCACTTTGGTGGCCTAGTGGGTAAGAAATTGAAGTGCCAATCCAAAGGGAGATGGTTCAAGTCTACCAGCTACTTCAAGGGAGAAAGATGGGCAGTCTCCTCCCATATGATTTACAACCTCTGAAAGCCAGCCAGAGTGTTTGCTATGGATCTGTTACAACTAAAGGTAGTTAATTGAGAGAGAGTAACAGGAATTAATCAGAACTCTGTGATATACATCTAGAAATTTAAACTGCTCTGTAGGAGAAAGATGAGCTGTCTCCTCCCATGTGATTTACAGTCTGAAAACAATAAAAGGTCAAGTATGAGTCAGTTCTAACATGTTGTCATTGTGTGCTGTCGAGTCGGAACCTGCTCTTAACAAGGGGTTTTCAGAGGCAGTAAACCTCACTGGAGGCGATTGATCATCCTTCTCCCAAGGAGCAGCTGGTAGATTTGAACTATGTACCTTTATAATTGTAGTGCAGCTTCTTACCAATAAGCTACACAAGCACCCAGTTTTAATTTCATGAGAGAATGTAACTTTATACAATAGAATACTCTGCAGCACTCAGGAGCAATGATTTTGTAAATTATTACCTTACTTGGGAAAAACTGGAGAGCATTATGCTGAGTGAACTTACTCAGTTCCACAGGACAAGTATTTTATAAAATCATTATTGTAGAATGAATATGAGGATCCAAAGGGGGGGTAGAAGCAGAGGGATAAGGATATGCGGGCAGGAGGGGATATTATTAATCATGGAGTTAGACACTTTGATGAATGAGGGAAATTGTAAAATCTGTTATGAGAAACAATGTATTCTAATTTGTAAATAAACTAGTATATAAAAAATATTAACACAATGTGAAAAAAAAGTACCAAATTTCTTCCAAATTACAAAAACAACAAAAAATCTTAAAAGAGCTGTTTTTATTTGATTCAGTGGAGTTGATTTCAACTCCTAATGACTGCATGTGACAGACTAATATTTAGCTAAAGGATTTTCATGCTTTAATCTTTTAAAAGTAGACCTCTAAGTCTTTCCCCATGGGTGGGTTGATCAGCTGACTTTGAGTTAGCAGCTGAGTACTTAAACTTTGAAGAACCAGGGGTCCTTAAAAGAATGATGTCAACTAGTAAATCAGTACTTCCAAATCAGTATCTTTTTACAAATTTTCAACAGTAAGTAATTAGTTGGGATATTCTTGAATCGAGTCAGAACGCTC
Organism: Elephantulus edwardii; assembly: GCF_000299155.1. NCBI lineage: Eukaryota > Metazoa > Chordata > Mammalia > Macroscelidea > Macroscelididae > Elephantulus > Elephantulus edwardii. The sequence goes on along the minus strand of NW_006399920.1, from coordinate 1,500,456 downwards.
AGTTAAAATAATAATAATACTAGAAAAGTACCTTGAATTGTGGAACAGTACAATCTAGAAAGTATATAAGAAAGTTTTGAAATGGATACTTGATTGCAGTAGTCAGTAGTCATGTGATAGTGAAATGGAGCATTAAAATCATTGTTGTTGTCGTTACATGCTATTGAGTCATTTACAATAGCCCTATACCCTACTCTACCCTGTGCCAATCTTATTTTAACAAATATTATTTTGAAAAGTGTTTCTGTACTGAAAATTTGAGTGATATGCTTATGAAAATGAAGATGATGATTATTTTTATGTGATAATCCTTTTTATAGTTACAATTTTGAATTATTTCCCATTATTAAGTTGTTAAAATACTGTTTCAGTGAACAATAATGGAATACTAATTACAGCCAACATCTTATGATTGACATGAGTTCTTAGATTTGAAGATTTCTGCCCTTATTTCAACCTTTCTAGAATGAATCTGAATCTTTTACATGACAGGATTTTTTTTATAACCATTGTCCTTATCTGTAGCACCATATTGAGAGCTGATGAATACTTTCAGGTTGTGCAAGATTTAAAATGATGTGTTAATTCCCATCAGAGATCAGATAGCATATATCCGAAACATAGTAAGTGTAAAACTTACAATGCATATAGAGTGGGAGATAAATTGGTAAAACATTTTGAGGCCAATAAGGCAGTCATTTATCTAAGGAAAATGTGATGTGGTTGCTGATCTTCCAATGTGTTCTCAGAGGCAGTTAATTTAATAAAAGTAGGTTGTCCACCTTTCTGTACAGAGCAGTTGGTGCATTTGAACCATGTGCTGAAGTACTGTATTAAACAAACATGCACTGGACTGCCAGGAGAACAAATAAGTTTGTCTTGGAGAGGGTGAAACCAAGGTTGTCCTTGGAGGCAAAGATGTTGAAACTTTGTCTCACTTCGAGCACATGGCCGGTAGGGACCAGTCGCTGGAAAAAGGACAACTTACTTGAAAGGGTGGTGGGACAGCGCAGGAGAGGAAGACTTTGAATGAGATGGATTGACATGGTAACTGTCAATCCATCAGTGGGGTTAAGGTGCGTTGGAGTCAGTGAGACTGGCTCAGGATTAGAGTTGTTGTATGTGCACAGGGTTGCAATGAGTAGCAAACGATTCGATTGCACAGTACAACAACAATCTTTGGGTTGACAGCATAATTCCTTACCACTAAGCCACCAGTTACTGTTGTTAGGTGTGACTAATAGGTGTGACTCATAGCAACCTTGTGAACAAAAGATCTGAACCTCGTTCTATCCTGTGCCATCCTTATACTTCCTGACACACAAGAACTCATTGCAGCAGTCACTGTGTCAATCCACCTGGTTGTGGGTCTTCCTCTCCTTTGCTGACCCAGCATCATGTCCCTCTCCAAGACATAGCTCCTCCTAGCAACATGTCCAAAGTATGTGAGTCAAAGCCATCAGAGATCCCCGTATATGGACAATTTTTCATAAAATGTAAAATGAAAGATAAAATTAAAGATGACACACATGTTATATTAGTTTAAATTGCTACGGAGCATTGATAATCTCATTATATCAGATACTTTCTTTCATATAGTGACAATGTATCTTTGCACACAGAACATTACATAATCTTAAGCCTCGCTTTTTAGAGAAATTTTTCCTTACAACTGTGGTATTTTGCTCATTCAAATTTACACATGTAAGATCACTCCTTAGATGAGTACATATGAATCCTGAAAATATCATTAATAAAAACTTAGTTTTTTTAAGAAGAATTGAGGGAGCTTTGGTGGCCTAAGCTGTAATTGTGGCTGACACTTAACTGTTGTCACCCTTGCAGTCCTCGAAGCAGTAGACGTGTTTTGAGTTCCTTTTGCTTTTTCAGTTTACTCTGAACCGACTCAAAGCTGAACCTGCAGTGAGTTGGAGCTTGTAAATTGAATGGGGTTGGGAGGGAGTTTGCCCCTTTTTATCCCATGCTAAAGCAGCCACTGTGGATTTTGAACTACGTTTCTTTGAGTTGGCACCACAACTCCCTATAGATTGTAATACCAGAACTGCTTTTGTGAATTTATCTAAGGGAAAAGTTGTTTAGAGATGCAGAATATTTATTCAGTTACAGAGTCCTTTAACAATAAAGCTTGTTCTGATTGTTAATTATATGGGTATGGGTAGCTTAACATCCATTGTTTTCATGTGTTGTCTAGTCAGATCTGACTCACAGCTGACCCTCCAACAAGTTTTTTAGAGACTGTAAATCACAAAGAAAGAGGTTACCCATTTTTCTTCTGTGGAACAGCTGGTGGGTTCTGTGTGGCTCTGGTTGGCAGTGCAATTCCTGACCACTAGGTCATCAGAGCTCTCTAACATCCATTATGCGTTCTATGAAATAGATTGTAATGTGACTTAGATATATTATTGTTGTTTATTGCCGTTGAGTCAAGCAAAAGGCCTGAAACCTTTCTATAATTATCATCATTTCTCCAAGTTCATAGAGTTTTCAGAGGCGTGTGGTTTAGGAAATGGATGCCACTCCTGATTTCAAACCTGTCTTAAACTGGGAGCTCAACCAAACACTGTCCACCATGGGTAGACGTTATGGCCTTGGACCCCCTATGGCACAAGATTGAACATCACAGTAAACCCAGATTACTTCAGTGCGGCAAATTGACAGGGGAGTGTTCCTCCAAAAGAAAATTACACTGGACCCTTGGATCCAACTGACTTTCAAATACAAGGGATATATAGTGGGTTGAGGAGTGGATGCCACTCCTCCTTCCAAGCTTGTTTCAATCAGGGAGCTCCACCAAACACTGCCCACGATGGGTAGCCATTATGGTGTTTGGCACAGCTATGGCACAGCTATGGCACAGTTGTTCCATTATGGCATTTGAAACCCAAATGGCACAAAATTCAGTGTCACAGCAAACCCAGATTACCTCATCAGGAAATTCCCCTAACATCTATCAATAGGTAGGTAACATGAGGTTTCTATATTCACGTTTTTGAGGAAATACCAGAGTCTGGAATCTATAGAATCTGGCTTTTGCACTTGTTGAATTTCAAGTTTATCAACTAATCTAAAAGAAAAATGTAAGAATTTACCTTTAAGGGAGCTCTGCTGGCTTTGTGGCAAGAAGCTGCATTGCTATCCTGAAGGCACGAGGTTCAAATCCACCAGATGCTCCACTGGAGAAGGAGGGGCAGTCTCCTCATGCACCAGTTGGATCCTATATGATGGTTCACAACAAGAAAGAGGGGGATCCCCAAAGCAATTTACCTTTAAATGTATTTAGAGCTTTGGTTTCTAAGACAGTGAACATTTTTAGGGCTCAAATGCTCAACAAAGTTACTATTTTAAAGAGATAAAACAAGCAATACAATCACTAATGAAAATAATGAAGTTAACATATTCACAAGTATAAAGATATTTGAAGGTGCTTAAGCATTAAATTCAACTTCTCGTTTTCTATGGTTTGTTTCACCTTCTTCTTACCTCTAAAATAATTTTAAACACTTCTTACTCAACTTCTTTATTTATATCCTTTTCATCCTTCAAATACCCTTAGTATTTGAAAGGCATTAACTATTACCTTCTTTAGCTAGTTAATTTTAGCTCCTAAAATCTTTCATTATAAATTTCATTTACCTTCACAAGATTTGTGCTTCTATTCTGCACTCACTGAGCAGACAATCATCAATATTTTAGTGCCATTTTACATTTGGGTATTTATCATTGGTAGGAATTCATATAAAGTGTCCATTATTTGATATGAAATTATAGGGGAATAGTTATTGAAATATACAGCTCATGTAGTCAAACCCACAAAAGATATAAAATCATTATTCCCTAGAAAGGAAGATCTGTCGGATTATGTTAAATTTTGGCTAAATCTGCAGACACAAAGCAGTAAATATCCAATATTATGAATCCCAAGACATCTGGTCAAATATTCTTATAAAAGAACTTATTACCTCTGATATTTCTTTTCTCCAGTGGAGTCTGAAATTTATGACAGTTGAGTGGTAAAAAGTAATGGGTATGTAATTTACAGATACTGTAAAGCCAGTAGAAATAAAAAAAAAAAAAAACACAAAAAACCCAGCACCCACTACAAAAACAACAAACCAGAACATCACAAACAAATAAGCACAAAAACCTCCTAAACAAATCCAACAAGACAAAACATAACTTTGTTTTAAGTTTCTTGTGGAATAACCAAAGGAAAATAAGGCACATGTTAGTATTAAAGAATTCAGAGGCACTAAGTATCTACTGAACCATACAAATAGTAGAAATATCACTCTTATTCTATTTTTCTTTTTTTTTTAAGAAAGCTGGACACACTTTTCAAGTCCATCACAGAATTGATGTGACAGGGCAAGCTGTGCCCCCCAAATTACAGATAAACAATATGGAGAATCCTAAGTTGTCTGAAGCAGAAGCATCTCACTGTAGCCAGTACTGTTGTACATTGAACTTAAATGTGGTGAACTGTATGCTAGCTTAAGTTCAGTGTATACTAGCTTGAAAGTTAAGAGCTCCAGGTAACTCAGCTTTAGGAAGAGCCAGCATGTAACTAAGGGGATTTTAACCTCTTAGGGTCCTATCAAGATTAACCATAAAATTATGATTTCTTGTGAGCAGTAATAGCAGTCAACCATTATTCCACTGCCATCAAATTGATTCCACCTCATAGCAATCCCCTATCCATATAGGACTCTAAAGTTCTACATCTTAATGGGAAGAGACCATCCATCTTTCTCCTTGCTCTTGAGCAGTAACTGGTGGATCTGAAGTTTGAATCTTTGGTTAGTGGCATACCACATGATTCACTAATTAATCAGTGCTATCTGCTATTTAAGAAGAAAAGAAGATACATAAGGTCAGATGTGATAAAGCAGGAATTAGTAGTTAGGTGGTATTTGAAGATAATAAACAGTTATTATGAACTGCTCTGCCTCCAAATTTGATACTGATTTCTTGAAAGATATAGTCTGCAAAAACTCATCACAAAGTGAAGTCATTATTTTGTGCAAGCTTACAGCTATAAAGAAACCGAATCAACAATTAATCATCTTAAATACCGAGACTCTGGCCCTGATATTTTCACTAGTGAATTCTGTCAGACATTTAAACAAGAAAGAAGCTTATCAATTCTCGTCAGTTATTTTCCAGACAAAATAAAACAGAAAAGTAATTCTGAGCCTATTTCAAGTATGGCACCAAAACATTCCAGATGAAGACATTACTAGAAAATCTTATTGACATTACTAATGAGCAGTGTCTTTCATGAACTAGCACAAAGACATCACCAACAAAATATTAGCAAAACAAATACAGCAATATATTTTTAAAAAATTTAAGCATGGCTAATTAGGATGTATTTTAATCAATAAGATGAATTAGGAGACTTAGTTGAGTAGAGCTCTGGCAGCCTACTGGTAAGAACCTGCGATGCAATCCCAAAGACACACAGTTCGAATCCACCAGCTGCTCTGCAGGAGAAAGATGGACAATCTTCTTTACGATTAACTGCCTCTGAGAAACTGCTGGAGGGTCAGTTGTGGGCCAGTTTTGACTTGACGGTTGACTACAACAACAACAGTTAAGGGGAACTTACTAAAATTAAAAAAGAAACGGTTTCTTCTATTTTGATAATTATTCATATTAGAAAAGGGCCCACCCTACTTCAGTATGACCTAAGGTGAACTTATAATATCTGCAAAGACATTATTTCCAAATAGAGTTGTATTCATAGTTTTAGGGGTTAGGGTTCTGACATTATCTTTTTTTCCTACTCAGTGTTCTATTGATAACCCGTGGTGT
>NW_006399920.1:1491677-1493656 GCF_000299155.1 Elephantulus edwardii | reverse complement strand
AGAGGCAGTGCAGTTGGCACAGGATAGAGCAGGGTTTAGGGCTGTTGTACATAGGGTCGCTATGAGTCGCAGACAATTCAATGGCACATAACAACAACAACAACAGTGGTAAGAAGCTGTGCTGTGATCTCAAAGGCATGTGTTTCAAATCTACCAGCTACTCTTGGAGATATGGACAATCTCCTCACATGAAATTTACTGTCTTTGAAAACACAACAACATTATTTCATTAGGAAATTTTGGTGATCTAGGTAATTGTAAGTAGTTGTGCTGCCACCTCAAAAGAATATGGTTTGAATCAATCAACTGCTCCACTGGAGAAAGATGGGTAATCTTATCCTGTGTAATTTACAGCTTCTGAAAACCTACCTGACAGTCTACTTTAACTTAAAAGTGTTAGTCTAACAAAAGAATATAATAATATCAAGACATGTTTTTGTTGTTATGTTCCCTTGAGTCATCTGTGACTTACAGCCACCCTATGAAGAGATTCAGATTGTTAACACCTTTAGTTTGCTTGGCTCTGCAATCAACACTCTTGATACCAGCATCCAGGAATTAAAAAAACAAATTGCATTGGGAGTCTACTGTCAGGTCCATCTCCAGAGTACTAAAGAGCTACGTCTGTCTAGAGACTTTGGTGACCCTGATCCAGGCCAGAGCTGTACGGTGACTAGGGATGACAGAAAGAGAATTGAGGCCTTTGAGCTGGGGTGCTGGAGAAGAGTGTTGAACATACCATGGACTGCCAGGAGAACAAACAGGTTCATCCTAGAGTGAATAAAACCAGGCTCCTCCTTGGAAGCAAGGGTTCTGAGGCTTTATCTATATCTATAGTTTGGGCGTGTTGCAAGGAAGGACCAGTACTTGGAGAGGAACATCATACTTGGAAGGGTGGAAAGACTAAGAAAGAGAGGAAGACCATTAATGAGATGGATTGATTCAGTGACTGGGGTAATGACGGTAGGTGTGTGTGAGACAGTAAAGTTGGCACAAGAGCAGATTTTGGACCTATAATACATGGGGTTGTTAAGATTTGCAACTTGACACATGACAACATAACACATAGCACATAACAACAATAACATGTTTAATAGTTCTAACCCTGCCCTATCCTAAGAATTTCACTGTCTCTGACACACCTAGCTCCATTTTCTCAATTACTGTGTCTATCTGTCTCATCTGGGGTCTTTTTTCCTGTGCTGTCTCTCCACCCTTCTAAGCATGATGTCCTTCTTCCATGACTGGCCCCCCTTTAAACATTCCCAAAATATGTGAGATGGAGCTTCAAAATCCTTGCCTCCAGGACGGCTTGGTTTCACCCTCTCTAGTACGTATTAGTTCTTGTGGAAGTCCACAGTAAATTCAATAACTCTTTCCCAAAACTACAATACAAAGATACCAACTCTTTTTCTGTTGTCTTTAGTCACTGTCTAGCGCTCAGATATATACCAAGTAATTGAGAAGACCATGGCTTGCATCACATACGCTTTACTCTTTAGACTGATATCATTGCTCTTCAGCACTTTGGAGCTGTCCCTGACAACAGATTTTCCTAATGCAATTCATCTTCTGATTTCCTGGCTCCTGGTGCCAAAAGTCTTGATTGTGGAAACAAGAAAGCTGAAATTGTTAACAATCTCATTCTCTTTTCCATCCATCATGATGCTACTGATTGGTTCAGTGGTTTGAATTTTTGTTTTCTTGATGTTGAGCTTCAATCCACATTGTAACAGCAGTACCTAACTTTCTGCAGCAAATGCCTCAGGTCCTCTTCAGTCTTGGCAAGCTGCTTGTATCATCCGCATAACACAGATTTTTTATGAGTCTTCTTCCAATTCTGATGCCACAATCCTCCCAGTAAAGTCCAGCCTCCCAAATGATCTGCTCTGAATGATCTACCCATGGTTATCGACAATACAAACACATGACAGTGTGGATCACAACAAATTATGGATAATCTTAAGAAGAATGGGAAT
>NW_006399920.1:1487334-1489232 GCF_000299155.1 Elephantulus edwardii | reverse complement strand
CATTATGCAGATGACACAACCTTGCTTGCTGAAAGTGAGAAGACCTTGAAGCATTTTTTCAGTGTAGATTGTATCTCAATATCATGAAAACAAAAATTCTTACGACTGAACCAATAGAGAATGTCATGAGGGATGGAGAGGAGATTGATATTTTCAACAGCTTCATCTTGCTTGGATCCACAATTAAAACTCTTGAATCCTTGAGAGGGATTGTAATTATGTATGTATCTTATAAAATGTTATTTTTGTTTTGTATCTAAATATGTTTAATTTAAAAGGAACCTTCACTGTGCAATGGATAAAAACTTAGTGACTAAGTGAAAATTTGGCAGTCTAAACCTACAACCTGTCCCTAAAGCAAAGAAGATTTATAGCATGGAAATCCTCCAGAGGCAGTTCTATCACCTTGGAGAGTTGCTATGAGTCAGGATTGACTTCAGTGGAGCTGGTTTATTTTTCTGGTAAACCAAATTTTAATATAATATTGCAATCATAAAAGCCAGGGTGCTTAGGGGATAAAACCCAACAACCAATTATACAAAAGATCAATACAGGACGACACCAATCAAGATTCAGAAGAAGACAGCAAATTTCAGCTCTGTTAACATACTGAAGAACAAAGATGAGATTTTAGTGTTATTTTAAATGTGTTAAGCATACGTGTTATGTGTATACTTGGCTATCTGAGCTTGACCTGAAAATATGAGCCTTTTCTTTTTTACTTCATTATTTCTCCTGACATTTTTATGAGTGCTGCATGTTGGGTTGTCTAAGTTCCCACAAAGAACAATATTAAACATTTGCTTTAAAATGAGCTAAACTCTTCTTTTCAACACGTTATTACTCTTTTGCCAATGGTTAATCAATCAATGGATCCATCACCATTATTTTAGGAGTTAATATGTACAAGGCAATGTTCCATATGAAGCAAGGATACACACTGTTGGCTATAAGATGAGTTAAAGATTTAAGAAATCCTTCAAAGATTTATTTTCTCCCTTAATTGCCCCTTATTCTCAGAAGTTAACAAATTGCCATTGTCATCTTGGTTTCCTACAGAGAAGGAAGAAATTATATTTAATTACTTCTCCTTCTTTTCTTTCTGCTTTGGGAAAGAAAGCAAGTGATTGAGGATGATAAAACATTGAAATTTAAAAGTCTCAAGAACTGGACAATTCAGTGACTAGATCGTTTCGTTAGAAAACAGTCTTTAATCTTATTATGCTTTATTGTTCCAAATGCCAAATAGTGTTTACAAAATATGCTAGCATTCTTGAAATAAGTCTTCTTGTTGTGCCTGAGATAAGGTAGGAAGATTTATTTTCCTAAATTTTGAGGGAGACTTCCAGGATAGTTAAATAACCTACAGAGTTGGCTTTCTGGGTTTTAAGCCTTTGTCTCCTGAGACAGTTCAGTCAATTGGCATAATACGGTTCACAATGTTTATGTTGTACAGTCTAGTGAGAGAAACAACTTCTGTGATCTTTAAAAGCTTTTTCACAGTCACTGAAGATACAACTACTGATCTCCATTAATCCAGAGCAAAAGAGAAATATGGAACTCAAAGTTTCATAGAAGAAACTAGTCTAGAGAGCTAACAACTTACACAAGGCACAGCCTCACTTACACCAAAATGTAAAAAGCTGCATGGTACCAATACGGACTATTCTGATTAGGACCACAGTAGACAGATCCTGATAAAATCTGAGCAAGATACAAATCAGAATTTCCACTCTTAAAGCACCTAGACTTACTGGACCAGTTGAGACTAGAGGACTTATGAGATTACTGACCTCAATTTTATCCTGAAACTAACCTTGAGGTTACCTTTTGATGAAATAACAAACTGATACACAAAATAAAGGATGTTACCTGTGAGCACGGTGAAAAAAAAGAAA
>NW_006399920.1:1473359-1487234 GCF_000299155.1 Elephantulus edwardii | reverse complement strand
AAAAAAAAAAAGAAAAGAAAACAAACCCATCTGTATGAGACCAAAAGGTCATTAATTAATGAAATCAAAGAAGGGGGCTCTGATGGCCTGGTGACAACAAGCCACAGTAATCCCAAAGGCATAGGTACTCTGGGGGAGAAGGATGGGCAATACCCTCCCATGCAACTAACTGCCTCTGAAAATCCATTGGAGAGTCAGCTATAGACTAGTTTCACCTTGAAGGTACATAACAACAACAATAAAGTAAAAATAAGAATATAAAAGGGTAGGGAAATGAGAACAATGCCCACCAGAACTTTGAACCAGTTCTTTCTGGTTCAGTCATGAGTAATATGGCAAAACAGAAAAGGACATGAATTAGAGAATTATCAATAAATCAAGACAATAGGGTAAATTTAAATCTACACATCCAGCTAGAAACTTAATCTCCCTCTTCAAACACAAAATGAGTAGGCATGTTATATAACAATGAAATCACTTAATTAGCACAGAAAAGAAACGTTACCCCAATTCAAAGATGGTATCTGGCCTCATTAATTCATATATATGTCCTTCTCCACAGTCCTGGCAATAATATTTCTTGTAACGGCTTCTTAAAAGTGTTCACTATGTGCAACAATGAATGAATGGAAATCCAAAGTGTCTGTAAATATTCATTAAAATTAATACAAAAAATTTTACAAAAGTGTTCCCTCTGCCTCTTCTGATTATCTCATTCCAGTGTTTTGACCTATATTTTTCCTGTTTAGGAACATCATGCTGGGCAGAGTGAAGGGACAGCACAGGAGGGGAAAACCCTCTATGAGGTGGATTGATTCAGTGACTGGGGTAATCGGGATGGATGTGTCAGAGGCGGTGCGGTTGGCACAGGATAGAGCAGGGTTTAGGGCTGTTGTGCATAGGGTCGCTATGAGTAGCAAGCGACTCAACGGCACATAACAACAACAACAACAGATGTAGTTTCACTTTACCTGAGTAATAAAACATTTGAATCTTTCCAATTTCGTTTCCCCGTTTGTAACCGAACCGGTTTGAAGTGGTTCGAGGCCCTGCTGGAGAGAGAGAGAGAGAATGTGAACACATTTCCGAACATGTAATGTGTGAGCTATTTATGGTGGTGGTGGTGGCTGCTGTGGTGCTGACGGCGGCCCTATGAACAACAGATGGGAAACTTGCTGAATCTGCACCATCCTCACAGCCTCTTCCATCTTCAAGCTCATTGTCATAGTTTCTGTGTCAATCTATGCCTTTGAGACCTCGGTGTAAATTATGTCATTGAGAGTCTATCTTCCTCTCTTTTGCTGATCCTCTAACTTTCCCAGAGTGATGTCTTTTGACTGGCTCTCCTGACAACATGCTCAAAGTATATGAGATGGAGTTGCACCATCCTTGCCTCTTAAGGAGCACCCAGGTAGTTCTTCCTCTGAGACATAGTTTGTTGGGTTTGTTTTCTGTTTTTGGCAGCCTATGATATATATTCAATAATCTCCTTCAGTACTGCAATTCAACATCACCCTTTCTTCTTCTGTCATACTTATTCATTGTCCAACTCTAAGTGCAAAGAGGAAGCATTTAAAAATATCATGACTTGCATCAGACATGTCTTCGTCTTGAAATTGACCTTAGTCTTGAAATTCTGTGTGTAGAAATTGTTAAAAGGAACCTGATTTTTCTTGTAAGCCTTCATATAAAAATAATAGGATAATATTGGAAAAAATATAATATTACTTGAGATGAGAAATATTAAGAAAAAAAAGAGAATGTATCCTGTAATTAACATGTGGAATAAATGAATATGCTGTGAAACTTGTGTGGCTTGAAAGGTGTAGTCCCGCACTTATCTATTGTATTATATTGATGGAAAATATTTTAAAATATTAGTGGAACAGATTACATTTCTCTGATAAGTTTCTGCTTTACAGGAAACTGGAGTTCTAACTATTTAACATTATGCTGTATATGTCTGTATCCTATAATCAATGAATGATTCAAAAGAGAATACTCATCATGGATCCTAATAGAAGAAAACTTATTTTCAATTATTATATATTCTCTTTGGCTTTGTAAGTTTAAAATAATTATGTTAGAAGAATAAATAGATTTTAGAGGTACACAAGAGCTACATATAACAAAAGTAAATTTTATTACATAAACAAATAGATTTTAAAAGCTAATTTGCAAGGCAGACAGCCAACCACCCAAATGAGTAGGTCATCAAATATTCTAATTAGAGGCTGTAATTTAAAGTTATAATTATTTAAATGGTTACCATTTGGGTTAATTTTAGAAGAGTAAAGAGGATAGAATGCATATTTAACTAGTTATTGTACACTTCTGCCTTTATTTTATTTTCCTCTAGAAACTTTATATTCTCATGTTCCATATATCCGCACTCCTCTGCAAATGTATCTGAAATGCAAACATAGTAACATTGTAACTCAAACAAGAAGAATCTGGAAAACAAAATAACTCAATAATTTATTTTCCTTTTTAGAAATATGTTATGCCAAATCATTATCTCAACAAAATGAAATAAATATTTGATTTGTTGTCCTCTAGCTTTTCAAAAGTATATGTATATTGTATTGCTATCTGTAAACACAGATGTATTAGTGTGGATTTAGTGTACTCTCAGAGAGAAGAAAATATATTATCAATATGCTCTAGTGGCGTGGTACTGGTGTGGTAGGTAAGGCAGGTGGTTTGAATCCACTAGTTATTCATCAGGAGAAAGATAGGCAGTCTCCTCCCATGTGACTTACAACCTCTGACAAGCTGCTGAAGGGCCAGCTGTGTCGTTGTTATTGTTGTTGTTATGTACTGCCAAGCCACCTTGACTCATAACGACCCTATGTACAGCAGCTCTGAACCCTGCCTTTTCCTGAGTCAGTCTCACTGACTTTGACACATTTAAAGCCATTGCCCCAGTTATGGTGTCAATCCATCTCATTCAGAGTCTTTGTCTCCTGCGCTGTCCCCCCAGCCTTCCAAGCGTGATGTCGTTCTCTAAGGACTGGTCCTTCCTGGTCACATACCCAAAGTACATGAGATGGAGCTTCAAATTTCTTGTTTCCAAAAAGAAACTTGGTTTTACCCTCTCCAATACAGACCTATTTGTTCTTCAGGCAGTCTCAAGTATATTCAATACCCTTCTTCAGCCCACAACTCAGACATTAATACTTCTATCATCCTTAGATATTGTCCAAATATCTGGTAAATAGCATCTAATTGCAAAAATCATGGGCTGGATCAGGTGCACCCTATTCTCTAGACTGACATCATTACTCCTCAGCACTCAGGAGAGATCCCCGACAACCAACTTCCCAGGGCAATTTGTCTTTTGATTTCCTGACTGCTCGTGCCAAGAGTGTTGATTGTGGGGCCAAGCAAGCTGAAAGTTTAGTTTTGATATTTTCAATCTCTTCTTCATTTATTAAGGTACTGCCAATTGGCCCTGTGGTAAGAATCTTTGTCTTCTTTATGTTAAACTACAATCCATATTGAAAACTACCGTCCTTAACCTTCTGCAGCAAGTACTTCAGGTTCTCCTCCATTTCGGCAAGCAGGTAGTATCATCTGGATAATGGAGTTTGCTGATGAGTCTTCCTCCAAATCTGATGCCACACTCCTGAGTCCACTCAAAATCAAAGATAAAGACTTGTTAATATGCTTTTAGAACATGCATTGTTTAGAATGAAAATATTCAGTCTAGTAAAAGCTTTTAGGGTTTTTTAATTTTAAGCCAAATTTTTAAAAATATTTTTTCTGAAAAACATTTAACAAAACATAATGCAGTAGTTTTAAGAAGTGTTAAGATTCCTTGTATATCATAAGAAAGACAGCCTCAATGTTTTCATTCAAGAAATTTCAGTTCTAATCCTGCCTTCACCATTTAACTGTGAGATCATCTGTCAATTTCTTTAACTCTCTAGGTCGCGATTTCCTCGGCTAAAAGTGATTATCTCCATGTTTCTTTCAGCTGAGAGTTTCTGTAGGTCAAAGATTTGAAACTCACAGGCACAACTATTTCCCTGGAATCATAAACGAAGTCTTGTGGCTTGCACTTAGAATCCAGTTTTATGCAAGCTAAAGATTAAACGTCAGTTGCTCTCAAACTAAATGTGAAAAAATTTTAAAAATCATGTTGACATACCATACTTAAACATGTTGCTGTTGTTGTTGTTAAGTGCCATCGAGTCACAGGCGACTCATAGCGACCCTATGAAGAAGAGTCCTCAACGCTTGGGTGCCTTTCATCCTCTCTCCAGGTTCATAGGCTTTCCAGAGGCAAGCTATTATGGAAGTGGATGCCACTCCTCCTTCCAAGCTTGTTTTCATCAGGGAGGTCCACCCCACTCTCTGTCTGCATTGGGTAGCCAACTGTTAATGCATTTGACACATCAGTGTCACAATGGTAGGCCTCACAGCAACCAAAAGTGACTGCTGTATGGCAACTTGTACTCCAGGGCTATACGACCTAGAGGAATGTCTGAACAAAAACGATGAAAGACAGGCCTGAGGGCTGCGGATTAAAAGTCACCCACCTTTGGCTTGGTTACTTTTTATTTTGGTATTTTTGTTTTTGATGCATCATGATTTATAATTACATGCTCTAAATAGCAAATTCTTCCCAAATTGTAGGGCAACATACATTTAAGATAAAAAGTATAAACTAACTGCCATAAAGTTGATTCAGACTTTTAGGACAGAGCAGAATTGTTCTACTTGTTTCCGCATCTTTAAGGAAGCAAACATCGTTTTCTGAGACACAATTGATAAATTACAACCATTGGCCTTTTGGTTCATACTTAATCCACTCTACAGTGCTGTATTTAATCCACTGTACCACCAAGTCTTCTTAAGAGTTATGTGTAAAATAATACTTAAATTCCTTTTTGAGTTATACCTGAAATACACATTTAAAATATTGTCTATTGTCTAAATATAAATATTGTCTATTGTCTAAAGCAATGGACAATAGCAGTCAACCTCATTTAGCTTCCAGAACGGTTTGTTTTGTGTTGATACTAATACTGATATGCTTCTAATTTGACGAACACAGTGTTTATTTGAAATCATATGCTCTCCAGCTCATCTTAGTCTTTATTGTATCACCACTGGATGTTTCAAATTTACCCTTTGCTTGAATCTTAAAAACTTCAGAGTTCTACAACTTGGCTCTTAACTCTTGATTTGTTTGAATGAAACCAGACTTTTCAGTGTATGCATACTTAGAAACATTGCTGTGACTTTCCTTCCTATTCCTTATACAATTCTTAGAAAAACAATTGTCTTCTTTGACTCTGTCTATGCCATTTGCTATATTGTTGTTGATTGTGATCACTCATAGCCACACTATGAACAAAAGCTTGAAGTCCTTTTATAATTATCGTCATTTATCAAAGTTCATATAGTTTCCAGAGGCATGTTGTTTAGGAAGTGGATGCCACTCCTGCTTTCAAATTATTTTTGTTAGATGCCACAACTCAACTATGACTCATACAACCCTATTAACAACACATCTGAATCTTGTCATATTCTACATCATCTATATGATCTCCACCATGCTCAACTATATTGTAATAGTGAATATGTCACATTGAGGGTCTTCTTGTCTTTCTCAGACTCTTAACCATTACAGGAATGATGTCTTTTTTCCAAGGATTTACTAATATAAGTTGTTGTTGTTGTTAAGTCCCGTCGAGTTGTAGATGACTCATAGCGACCCTATGTACAAAAGACCTAAACACTTGTATAACTTTCATTGTTTCTCCACATCCGTAGAGTTTCTGGAAGCAAGATATTTTAGAAGTGTCTACCACTCTTCCAAGCTTGTTTTAACAGGGGAGCTCCACAAAACAATATCCACCGTGGGTAACCATTATCACATTTGACACATGAGTGTCACAGTGTTTAGCATCACTACAACCATGAGTTACCACCTGTACAGCAAATGGGCAGACAAGTGCTATACCACTTAGAAGAATGTTTGACCAAAAACAACTAAAACCAGTCTAGAGGGCCACAGATTAAAAATAGCCACCTAATGAAGTTTATTATAGTCCTTGGTATTAGTCCTAGATCTTTATCCACTTTGAGTTTTTTCATGTGTGTATAGAGTGAGGTGTGGATCTTGCTTGAGTTTTTTACAGATAGTTTTCCAAAAAGGCTGTCTTTTCCCCACATAACTGATTTCCTCTCCTTATCAAAAATCAGTTAACTATAGGTAGACGGGCTAATTTCTGGATTCTCAATTTTATTCCATTGTTTTATGTATCTGTCATTGTACCAGTACCAAGATGTCTTGGACACAGGATATGAACAGACACTTCACCAAAGAAGACATTAAGATGGCTAACAAGCACATGAAGATATGTTCAATATCCCTAGATCTAAGAGAGATACAAAGCAGAACAACTATGAGATATCTCACCCCAGTAAGAATAGCAAAATTTAGCAGAACAGCAAACAACAAATGCTGGCGAGGTTGTGGAGAAACCATAACTCTTATTCACTGTTGGTGGGAGTGTAAAATGGTGCAACCACTATGGAAGGCAGTATGGCACTTTCTCAAAAAGTTGGAAATAGAAATACCATTTTAACCAGAAGTTCCACTACTGGCAATATACCCTAAAGAAACCATAACTGCCACCCAAGCAGATATATGCTCACCCATGTTTATTGCAGCTTTGTTCACAACAGCAAAATGATGGAAACAACTGAAGTACCCATCAACAAATGAATGGATAGAGAAACTCTGGTATATTCACGCAATGGAGTAAATACTATGCTGCATTGAAAAACAAAGATCTCATGAAGTATTTTACAAAATGGGTGACCATGGAGGACATTTTGTTGAGTGAAATATTTCAGTCACAAAAGGATAAATACTGCACAGTGCCACTGTTGTAAAGCAGGTCTGACATCAGAGTTGGGGGAAAACAAAGAGGGGTTAAATAATGTATAGTGCATTGGAGCAGATGAGGGAGAGAACTGTTTAAGAGGAATATATGATTAGGTATTATTGTCATGACAAGAATCCAGAATAAAAGCTTCATAGTGGCGTGGACTGGGTGGGGAGAAGGGGGGATTGTATAACAATGATAGAACTTTTTGTTTTACTTTTCAAAGAGAAACGTCAACTCGGGGAGAAGGTGGGGCAGGAAGGAAACTATGCAACAATGAATGAATGAATGAAAATAAAATAAAATAGAGTAAAATAAAATAAAATAAAATATTTTTTTAATAAAAAGAGGGGAAGGAAAAGCCCAAACACACTCACCTTTGGCTTGGTAGCATCACTTTCTATCCACTATGCCAACAGCGCTCTGTCGTTGTTATTGTTGTTAAGTGCCATCAAATATAAGTAGTAGATTAAATATATTTGTTTTTGATGGAGATAAAAATTGTTGGGGGTTATGCAATATTTTGTGAGCTCCTGTGACATAGTCTGCAGGGAGTTATACTACTAACCAAACCCTGCTTTTCTGGGAGTTCAAATCCACACGTGCATCTGTGAGAGGAAAATGGGCAATCTATGCAGGTTTCAGCTGGAGGGGCAATTATGAGTTACAGCTGACACCACAGCAATGGGTTTGAGTTTGTCTGGGTTTTATAACATATTTTTATCCAAGTAGCATGCCATTCTATACTTTTTTCCCCAATTGCATTTTCCACAGCAATTTTTGTAAGCACACACTATTGATTTTCAGTTTATAGCAGTGTGCTAAGAACAAACACAGAAAAGAAGCACTCTTATGAAAATGCTGAGGTAGGGAGGGTGTTGTTGACAAAAATACAAAACAAAAAGGAAAACAACCCAGCAAATGAAACTCACTAAATTAGAAACAAAGAAGAATGTGAGCTACTTACAGAAAATATGGTAAATCTTGTGTTTGTGTGGTTTTAATTTTGTTCTGTGCACCTCAAGCATAAATCTGTAGTATTTGATTACTGTTATGTGCATTGAATTTACTTGTATTCTTTCTTTATTAACTCTTACTCTTACCTCTATAATTTACTTCTCTGTTTTCTTTATAGTAATTATTAATTTAATTTAACTAAAATATAGAATAAAATGTAATACAATGTTGTGTCTAAAATTACTTTGGAAAAAAGTAAAGTCAGGAAATAAGGACACTTCTTGCACTGGAAAAAAATCTACCGTTATGGACCTCTCCAAATTATTGAGAAGTAATGAAGTCAGTTTGAGAACTAAAGTGTGTCTGAATCCGGTCGTAGTCTTTCTGATAACTTGTTGTCTGAGAGGTGGACAATGAATAAGGATGATAGAGAAAGAATTAATGCCATTGAGCAATAGTGTTGGAGAACATTACTGAACACCCCAGGACTGCCAAAAGAACAAACAAGTATGTCTTAAAGAGGGTGCAACCAGAACAGTCTTTGGAGGCAAAGAAGAGGAGGCTTTGCCTCACAAACTTTGGGCAGGTTGGTAGGAGGGGCTGTTCTTGGGAGGGACATGATACTCAGAAAGGTGGAGGTTTGGTGAGGTAGAGGGAGACCCTCAACCAGGTGGAGTAACGTGATGACTTCCACAATGGGCTCTAATGTGTCAGGAATTGTGAAGATGGCACTGGATAGAACAGGGTTGTGATCTGTTGTTCATCAAGTCGCTATGAGTTGTGCTTGACAACACCTAACAACAACAGGACAATTTCTACCAACCATTTGAGAAAGCCAAGACATTGATATATAAAAATGTTGTGTATAAATTTATATATAGACTCATTACACAGGAGAGTTGTTCAAAGTTATTATTGTAACACCATGTATCTGTAAGTTTCTAAATTCCTGGCTTAATAGAAGTCTAGATAAAACTTTGAGTTCAATGCACTGCCTTAGTTCAACTTCACTTAAGATTATCTCAGCAGAGTTCAATTGGGATTGAAAACAAAATATATGTTATGCTAATATTATGTTTCTGCTAATTTCATTGAACCCTACAAATAGAGTCTTTACAAAGTTGAAGTGTATATTTACACTATTTTCTACTGTATCTATAATTTCTACTACTATTGTTCTAAATATATAATGGAGGCCTAATGTGGAACCGAGGAGCTCTGATTTCCTAGTGATAAGAAGCTGGATCTGCAATCCCAAAGGCATGTGGTTTGAATCTGCCTCAACTCTAGAAGGATGAGCAATCTCTGAAAACCTCCTGTAGGGGTCAGCCATGAGTTGGTTCCATGTCAAGGTCAAATGACAATAACAACAATACTAAATATTTAACTTACTTCAATTCTTTCTTGTCTTCTTGTTGTTATTGCCCCGTTGATTCGAGTATGACTTCTAGCAATTCTATAAACAACAGATCCGAACCTTGTCCTCTCCTGTGCTATTCTCACAATCTCAGACACACTGGACCCATCACTTCAGTCTCTGTGTCAGTCTATCTGGCTGAAAGCCTTCCTCTTTGTAACTGTCCCACCGCTTTCCCTAACATGATAGCCCATTCCAATGAATAGTCTCACCTAGTAACATGACCAAAGTATATATGACTAAGTTTTATTATCTCTGTCTGCAAAAAGCATACTCCAGCTGCACCTTTTCCAAGACATATCTGTTTGTTCTTTTGGCAGTCTATGGGATATTCAGTTCTTTTCTCCATCACTACAGTTCAAAGTCACTAATTCTTCAGTCATTTCTTTTCACTGTCTAGCTCTCAGAAGCATAGCAAATGATTGAAAAGACCATTGCCTGAATAATTCCTGCCTAATGAGCCATAATAACTTCCTATTTTTTAAATAATGATTTTTTTTAAATAGTCTTAAAGAAAAAGATATTTTTAATGATTTCCTAAATTGGGCAGTAACTCATTTGTCTAATGTTTATCTAAATCTTTCAAATTATAATATGCCTGATAAGATGCCTTAATTTACATATTTTATGTATGTCACTTAGAACACTTTAAGTCTTAAACATGACACAATGACTACATTATTATGCTAGTAAAAGTGGATTTTAATTTGGACATCCTAGTTTATGATTATGAAAGAAAATGAAGATACTTATCATGTTTAGAATGGAAATAATATAATAATTATTAGATTAATTAAATAGTAATTAATTCCAGAGGCAATCATCAGAACAGTGCAAGGAGACACTGCATGGTTTAAAATTGGGAAGGGGTCCACCACAGATGTATTCTGTCTCCATACCTTTACAATATCTATGCAGAACAGATCATCTGGGACACTGGGCTGTATAAGGAAGAATGTGGTATCAGGATTGGTGGGAGATTCATCAACAATCTGCATTATGCAGATGATGCAACCCTGCTTGCTGAAACTGAGGATGACCTGAAGCTCTTGCTGCAGAAGGTCAAGGACTGCAGCCTTCAATATGGATTGAAGCTCAACATCAAGAAAACAAAGATTCTCACCACTGGGCCAATTGGCAGCATCAGTATGGATGGTGAAGAAATTGAGATAGTTAACGGTTTTAGTTTGCTTGGCTCCATAGTAAGCATTCTTGGTACCAGCACCCAAGAAATCAAGAGACTAATTGCATTGGGAAAGTCAGCTGTGAGGAACTTCTCAAGAGTACTGAAGAGCAATGACATAAAACTGGAGACTAAGGTGTGCCCGATGTGGGCCATAGTCTTTTCAATTACATGCTATGCATCGGAGAGCTGGACAGTGAATAGAGATGATAGAGAATTGATGCCTTTGAGTTGTGGTGCTGGAGAAGAGTGTTGAATATACCGTGGACTGCTAGCAGAATAAACAGGTTTGTCCTGGAGAGGGTGAAGCCTGGCTGCTCCTTGGTGTCAATGATTCTGAAGCTTTGTCTGACATACTTTGGGCATGCTGCAAGGAGGGACCAGTCCTTGGAGAGGGACATCATGTTTGGGAGAGTGGAGAGACAGCGCAGGAGAGGAAGACTCTCAATGAGATGGATCAATTCAGTGATTGGGGTGGTGGGAATAGGTGTGTTGGAGACAATGAGGTTGGCACAGGATAGAGCAGGGTTTAGGGTTCTTGTACACAGGGTCGCTATGAGTCGCAAGCAGCTTGACAGCACATAACAAGAACAATCAATAATAAATAAATAGGATCAGTACAATAGGGTCATGATGACTTTATAAAAATTTAAGAGATCTTGTCTAAACAATTGATTTAATTTTCTGAGTTTGATTTTCATAAAATATCCCCAGTTTACGTTTATTCTCCAATTCAGTTTCTCATATAAAATCTTGTTACAGTATTGTATGTTTTGGTTCAGTCAGTTACTTAATAAGGTAACATAATCTTTGTAATTTCCAAACAAAGAGTGAGCAGAACTATGTAAATAAGGAACTTGGAGCCTTGAACATTTTTTTGTTGTTGTTGTTATTTTTCATGAAGTCAGAACCAACCCATAGCTTACCATACAGCAGGTTTTCAGAGGCCCTAAGTCACGTAGGAGGAGATTGCCTATCATTTTCCTAAAAGCTGCTGGTGGGGTAGAACAGTGTGCCTTTTGAATTGCAGTGTAGCTTCTTACCACAAGGCCACCACAGCTCAGACAGGTTAGTAGTAATAAAAGTGAAGTATATGAAACTCTTTGGGGAGTGTTATTGTTAGGTGCCTTCTGGTAGGCCATGAATCACATCAATGCCATGAACAGTAGATCTGAACTTTGCCCTCTTCTTTGTCATCCTCTTAATCTCAGCCATGTCCAAGCCTATTGTATAGTCACCATGTCATTCCATCTTATTGAGAAACTGATCATTTTCTCTTTCATTGACTCTCCATCTGTTTCTTTATGATGGATGTTTTCCAAGGACAATTGTCTTCTGAAACATGTCTAAAATATATGAAATGGAATTTTGCAATCCTTACCTCTAATTTGCACCCATGTTGCCTTTCCTCCAAGGACAGATTGTTCTTTTGTTAGGTTGTGGTATGTTCAATACTCTTTGCCAAAACTACAGTTAAAAGACACCTATTCTTCCTTAGTCTTCCTTACTGATTGCCCAACTTTTATTTGTCTGCAAAGCAATTGAAAATGTCATAACTCGATTTTGCTACTTGTCTTTAAACTAAAACCCCTGCTCTTTTGCACTTTGGAGAAATTCTTGACAACAGATTTTCCTAACTCAGCATGTCTATTTCTTGACTACTGTTACGTGGGTGTTGATTGGTGTTGATTGTGGATGCAAGTCAAATGAAATCCTTGACAACATTAACCTTTTTGTCCATTTGTCATGATGTTGCCTATTTGTTCAGTTGTGAGGCTTTTGGTGTTTATTCCCTCTGTGGTCATTATAGGCCAACAAGATCATGACTCATAGTGACCCTATGAACAATGGCTCTGACCCTTGTCCTGTCCTGAGCCACTCTCACTGTCTCTGAGACACTTGACCCCGTTGCCACAGTCACTGTCTCAGTGCATCTCAGACAGTCTTTCTCTTTTTCACTGAGCCCCTACCCTTCCAAGCATGATATACTTCTCCAAAGGCTAGTCCTTTCTGGCCACATGTCCTAAGTATGTGAGATGGCGCTACAAAATCCTTGCCTCCAAGGAAAAATATGAAGGTCGGGGAGAAATCTTCCTGTGGACAAGGCTGTGAGAAGCTGTCCTGATTTAAAAAATGAAACCACAAACAAACCTATAATGAGTCATGATGAGAGAAAATTAAACCTGTCTTGAAGGAGAAATCAGTTTGCTTTTCTCTCTTATTCTCTTTAAATGTTGAAATATATTCCATAATATAATCTTTTACCTTTTTTTCAGTAAGTGCTTTAGGTGTTATTTAATTTCTGTGAGCAAGATTGTGTCATCTTCATAAGTTATTGATGAATATTCCTTTAATCCTAATGCCACATTCTTCTTCATATAGCTCAGACTTCGGAATCATTTGCTCAGTGTACAGATTGAATAAGTATAGAGAAAGAATACAAATATCAGATTTGTGATTTTGGGGGTGGAAATATGTACATTCGCTCTTTGAAGCCATAATGAGGTGACTGTTACAGTTTTGCAACCGAATTAGGCTTAAAATGAGTCATTCCAAAGGTGAAATGAGAGTGGAAAGAACTTAGGACCTCCAAGGACAGACTGAAGTGGAGCACGTGTGTGACCCTAGAGTCTCTGTAGTGAGAATATTCTAGACTTTGGAGGCAGAGAACTGTGGAAGAGAAGATAGCAAAAGACAGCAGCAAGGGCAACAGAGAACAGGCAGCGGATGAGTTGACCAACTCGCAAAGTACAGTGGATTTCTCAACTCACTGATCCAGGAGGTAATAATGGGTGTGTAAACTCACAAGCAAAAGGTTTGACAGCCTTTGGTCAGGGTGCTATCTGATAGAGTGAAGTGCCTCTGGGCATTTGGTGGAACCAGGTTTACTGATTCACAAAAGAAGAGAGGACTGAGAGTCTGGGGGTGAGGCTTGAAAGCAGATAGGACTGTCTACAGGGACACAGCATCAGTGATTGACTTTGTCAACTCAGAGGGCAAGAGAGCTGAGAGCCTGAAGACCAAGCCTTTCTCTCAGGATGGGTACCCCTGTGCACTTATCGGTATAACTAAAGGTTTTTGAGTTTTGGTGGCTGGCTGTTGTTTTATTTTGTTTTTTTTTTAACAACTTCTCAACTAACAGAGTCCAGGATAAGTGGTCGGTGGGCTAAAGACCAGAGAGAGATTTTCTTGTGGACATGACTGAGAGCAGTTGTGCTGATGAAAAAAAACTGGCAGTGTCAGGAAGGATATCGAAGAGATTGAGATTGTTCACAGCTTCAGTTTGCTCGGCTCCACAGTCAACACTCTTGGCACCAGCAGTCAAGAAACCAAAAAGTGTATCGCGATGGGAAAGTCTGCTGTAAGGGACCTCTCTAAAGTACTCAGGAGCAACGGTGTCTCACTGGAGACTA
>NW_006399920.1:1471413-1472873 GCF_000299155.1 Elephantulus edwardii | reverse complement strand
GAGGGCACATAACAACAACAACAACAATCATGAATCATTTCTGAGTCTGAATTTTAATTTGTTATTCCTAGTAAATCCCAAACTATGACTTAGATCTATGAGTTCTATGTAATCATTGCAATAAATTACAAACCCAGCAGAGAAGTGGAGTGTGCCAATGATGGACATTTGGTGTCAGAATCAGTAAAAATGCTTGATGGAAGAATTACAACTGATGTCCTCTTAAGAGAAATCACCCTTGCAGCATTGATACTGACAATGATCTCTCTTCACTCCTTAAGAATGTTAAGAAGTTATAAAAGGCCAGACACCTATGCTGTGCCATTTTTGACATGTTTAAGTTTAAATGTTTTGTGTACCGTGGAGTCGAAACCGACTCATAGCTGACCCTCCAGAGGGTGTGTAGAGGCAGTTAATCATTTTTCCACGATAAGTTCAAATAAGTGCTTCAAATATTTTCTCTTTAGTCTATATCAAATCTTTTCTAGTAAAAAAATGTTGCTAGGAGGAAAATCTCTAGTATAAATCAAAACATTGCAACAGCTTGGTTTTAGCGACTCTGGAAATTCCTTCTCTATTAATGGGTTTCGTAAAATGATTTTGAATTTAGATTATGATAGCTGATTGAAAAAGAATGAGACACTTAAGTACATATTTTCACCTGGATTTTCCCAATAAATATTTTCTGGAATATGTGTTAAAATTAGAAGATAATGTAAATCTTTGTATTTTCTTTTTGTAGATGATGGGGTGGATGAGGTGGATTGATTCAGTGACTGGGATAATTGGGATGGGAGTGTTAGAGACAGTGCAATTAGCACAGGACAGAAGAGCAGAGTTTAGGGCTGTTGTACATTTTGTTGCTATGAGTCGCAAGCGACTCGACGGCACATAACAACAACAACAACAAGATGATGGGGGAGGAAATTCTGATTTTACTGCAAAATACTTTTATGAATGAAATGTTATTGGGGAAATTAAAATTACAATCATTACTTATTGAATTATTTTATTTTAAAAATTCAGTGTTCAAGATTGCAAACTAAAGTTAGAACCCTTGAGTTTCATGTCAAGATTGTTTTATTAGTTGCTTAGTGTTTATGTGAAGTTTGTCTAATTCTTACTAGATAACTAAACGGAATTTATTCCTTCCCTGTTTTCCATGTGGAAAATGAAACCTAGAGAAACGTAGTAACTTCTTTAAATCATTGCATTAGTCCTTAAAATCCTGGGAATTAAACTCAGGGATTCTAACTTTAGTTTGCAATCTTAAACACTGAACTTTATAATTAAAAAATTTCACTTGTTATATCTATATTGCATAATTTCTAATATGGATATCAATGATGTTTTATGATCATACAACTATCAGCTTTTGGAAACAATCCACCTTGGCCTCATACCTTGGTTTTTCTGTACTAAGTGTTAGATTATATCAAAACCTAGACATTTATTTGTGT
>NW_006399920.1:1446494-1471313 GCF_000299155.1 Elephantulus edwardii | reverse complement strand
GAAATGAAGACTGTATTATAGGGAAAAAATTACTTAACTGAAAATAATTTAGCTTTAATTGTGCAAAAAATTATAAAAATTTATAAATTTATGAAAACTTCTGTTATGTGACTTAACTAAAAAGCTCTATAATTTTATTGAGAAAATCATGTGAAAGGTCTTACAATTTGAGAACTTCTTATTGCATTTGTAACAACAAGCTTAGGATATAAATATAAATAAGCATTTAACATAAACATATAATTTAAAACTATTTGCTGTGTGTTATTTTTTAAAGTTTTTTTTTTCCATACTTGATGCAAGGTTTTCCTATAAAAGCTAAATAGTTTTTCAATTAAGAGATATGTTATCACTCTGACGTTAAAGACCAATTTCTCACAAATATGCTTTCCTTGGAAATGATTTTCATTTAGAAATGTAATTAATTAGTGAAAACAATTAAATTTCTGTGTTTTGGTTGCTCATTCCTTAAATTGCTCTTTTCAATGAAGAAGAACAAATAACGAGGAATAATATAATTAAACGAATTGATTATACACTATATTTGGCAGCCCTGGTGATGTGTGTAAAATGTTAGCCTGCCAGTTAAAAAGGTTAGAAATTTGAATATACCAGATGCTCTAAATGAGACAGATAAGTAATCTCTTCCCATGAAGATCAGAAGTCTCAGAAACCCTTAAAGGCTAAAATGGAGAAATATATGTAATCATGATAGAACACAAGAGTATTTGTTCTATTCAGAAAATTAATATTATTTTCTTCCTCAAAAAATAATATTTTGTAGGGAAGGCTGCCTATGAAGTGTATTGATTCAATGACTGGGATAATCGGGGTGGGTGTGTCGGAAACGGTGTGATTGGCAGAGGACAGAGCAGAGTTTAGGGATTCTGTCAATAGGGTCGCTATGAGTCGTAAGCGACTCGATGGCACATAACAACAACACAACAACAACAACAGGAGTATAAAATTTTAACAAGTACCGCTAGGTGTGAACCCACTGGTCACTCTGCGAGAAAAGGGTTTTTGATTTTCAGCACAGAAGTAGGAAAGTTGCCCTGGGCAGATGAAATACGGTGTGCAGTGACCCTGTGCAGTAAGAAGCATGATGCTCGCAGGGACAAGGTAAACCCAAGGTGAATGGAATGGGGAGGGATGGAGGAAGGAGATGCTATCTCAAGCTGGGAGGCAGCTGAAACAGTAACAGTAGTGATGATCAAGTAAGTACTGGTGCATTGATTTTAAAAAAAAAATCATCTTCATTTAGAGGAAGGCTTACTCAGATGTGAAGACATTTTTCTTAAAAGATAGTTGTTGCTGTTGTTTAAAAGTAATACAGACTTGCAAAGAATAAAGAAGAAATAATGTAAAGGTAAGAGAGACTAACAGGAGTAAAGGGAATACTGGTTTATAAGGGAGGAGGCCAAGAGAATATTAAATGGTAAATACATTTCAAATATACTACTATAACTCATTTGAGATCTCTCTTACCAGAAGACATCTCCTATGTTTGTCATAGTTAGCTTGGTTTAGTTTGGCATGAAGTTAGCCTTGAGTAAGATTTATTGAAAATTAACAAATTGATTTTGTCACTTTTGCAAAAACAAAAGAAAACAAAGCAAATTTTAACAAGGTGCTATCACTGACCATCTGATAACCTATTGTCACATTTTTTTCCCTTGTAGTATTATTTCCATAAGACATTTGAATACAGGTGTGCCAAAGAAAGAACTATCTAAGTTGGCAGTTGTAAGATTTCAGAACGGATTGGACAGAAAAAATTTTATGTCAAACATTATAGGTCTGTGTGGTGGTATGCTCACATTTCTTTCTTAGTGCTTTTTGCCAATTAATTTGTAGTTTCTCTTAGTATAGAGTAAAGGGGAAATGTAAAGATTAGAGGAAATGCAGAATATATGATTTAACATTGTTCAATATTAAGTATATCTCTGGGTTTGAAAATACTTCTGAATGTGCTTAATGAACAATATCCACTAATTTTCATCATAAGAACAAGCCCACTTCAAAATGCAAGGGGAAGTTCTTTCATCCAAGCAGTATATATTTGTTAAATATAAATACTTGTATATTTAATGAAGTCTTAAAAGCAATAACAACAAATGGAGACACAGTTATATTCACTCAAAGATTCCACCTTATATTAAAAAAAATAATTATATAAACAAAAGTTGTTTCCAGAGCTTACATATAGGAGCTAGTGAAGACATAGCCCCTCGGACCATGATTCTGCAGATATTCCAAATGAGGCCAAGAGATTAGCAGCCTGGCATCATCTGGGAAGTTTTAGGAAAGGCAGATTCCAGGTGCCAAATCAAGGCCTGCTCAATCAGAATCTTGATTTGAACAAAATTCCTGAGGGGCCGGATTCATATTAAAGATTGGGATGTGCTGCTCTAGAAAGTTGTATTAATTCTTTCCACACTCTGTAAAAGGAGATTGTGAAAATACCTTGTCTCCTGATAACTTATATATCAAAAGAGAAATTAAGCTAATACATTATTTCTTATAATTGCTTCAACAAGCTTAATTGTGCCACATATATCAATCTACAGTTAAACCTACTTTTGCCAAATATATCCTAAAGTAATTGTTTAAAATCACAGGGGATTACAAAAGTCATGCATTGAAATACACTATTTCAAGGGTTTTTTACAGTCATTTACCAGAATTCCACTCTTCTTAGTCAATTTATTAACCTGTATCTACATTTAAGATATTGTTCCCATAACTGACATTAATAATTGCTTTTATTACTTTTGTAATTGTCAAAGTTCACTATGACTCATAACGGCTAATATATTTATCATAGGAGCCCCAAATAGTTTCTTTTCTGATGAAACACAAATATCTTTAATTCTCAGAGTATGTATCTTTTCATATTCTCTGTAATAGCAACCAAAAACTATTTCAATGTATTATACATATTTTTAAAAATTTTAAAATTTGTTTTATTTTAGTATTTTCTATTAAAATAAAATATTATCAACTTGAGCTTTCTTAAACATTTGAGCTATTTTAACAGTTATTTAATATTAGGTGACAATTTCATGTTTGTGGCCATTACTGTTGAATGCCATCGAGTCACAACTGACCCACAGCTGACCTTTCAGCTTGTTTTCAGAGGCAGTAAAAAGTATGAGAGTTAATTGCCTATTCTCCCCAGAGCAGCTTGTGGATTTGAACTATGTGCTTTGAGATTGCAGTGCAGGTCCTGACCACCTAGTCACCAGAGATTTAGGAGATTTTATTCTAATTTGTCTTTGCAAAACTTTACAAATTAAACAGAAATACAAACGTTAGTTTTACATGGAATGCTTTTAGGTTGCTTGCCTAAAATATCCTAGGGATGCCTTTTTAATTGGAGATTGATCTTTCATCTATTCAGATGAGTAAAGTTTTGATCTAAGCAATTAATCTGTAATAATTATAAAGGACAAGAAAAATGATTGAAGTTATTTTTTTAATGGAGACTGATGAACATCGAAAAGTGAAATGATGAATTTGAACATGAAAATGAAAAGGGAAATGATGAAATATTTGACATTATTTGTTTATGGTGAAGGAGAAACTAAAGTTTAAATTTCCTTTCCGTGATGATTTCAGAAAAGATGATGGAATCTGTTTGACCAATTGCCACAAAGACCACTGTTTCAAACAACGTGCATTTATTTCCTCTCATTTTGTAAAATTAGGTGAGTCTTCTGCTCAGAGGTTCACCAGGAAGAAATCAGCTCTGGCTGCAATGTTGTCTGCAGTTCACGTCCTCTTCTACGCTCACTGGCTCATGGCAGGACTCAATTCCTTATAGCAGTAAAACTGAAGACCTGATGTTCTGCTGGTTGTGCATTTAGGTCTACTTTTAACTCCTGGAGATGCTCACTATTCCCTGCCATGTGCCCTTTCCAACAACGTGAAAGTTTGCACCTTCAGGATCAACAGGAGGATATCTGTTGCAGCCTTGATTCTTTCTTTGACCTCTTACATTTCTATCCTGTACAGTCTCTTTTACAATGCTCATCTGTATAGTTCCCCTCCCACTAAAGGAAAATGATTGCACAATCACATCAGTGAGAGTCATCTTAGAATGATGATGGTCACTAAGATAATTGTGAGCTTTTGCGATTCAAAGAGGCTGTATAGTGCCTGGCTTTCTCTACACCACGTGCCTCCTTATCTCATTACCATCGAGTCAGAACCTACTTACAGCTGACCCTCTTTTAAGTTTCCAAGACTATAAATTACTAGGGAGACATTTGTATATCTTTCTCCCTTGTAGCGGATGGTGTATTCATACCAGCAGAGAAGAGCAGCCTTTGGGTGAGCAGTGCAGCTCCCTATGGATACTACCACCAGAACTCTGATGCCAAGAATAGTGATCATATAACAGGTGTGTAACGTTCATGTTCCATATTTCAAGTAACAAAACTAATCACTTCAGGATGTCATACACTTGATATTATGGTTATATGCTTCACTTCTCACTTTAAAAGTCTCCGATGTAAAAAGTAGGTTGTTTGAACTATGTATTTATCTTGCTTGCTATTCTTTTGTGATGCGAAACACTGTGACACTGATGTGCCAAATGTGATAATAGTTACCCTTGGAGAACAGTGTTTTGTGGAGCTCCCAGATTAAAACAAGCTTGCAAGCAGGAGTGGCATCCACTTCCAAAATGGCTTGCCTCTGGAAACTCTATGAACATGGAGAAATGACCATAGTTATACAAATGGTCAGGTCTTTTTGTTCATAGGATTGCTATGAGTCATCTACTGACTCAATGGCACTTAACAACAACATTCTTTTGGGCTTGAGACAAATCTACATACTTTGCAAATGTGGGCGCGGAGGCATGACTGTATTGAGTCCAGGCATATTGTAAAATTTTGTGCCATTTTAACAGCACACCAGTAAGTGTCAGTTCCATAGGAATTTGTTCAGTTGATCTGAAGATATGAGCTCAGATATTATAATGGAGAATTAAATAACCTACACCTTTTGGAAAGTTTCATCAGCTGCAGATCTTCAATGAGACAAAGAGATCCAGATGAAAGCCCAAGTGTAATCTTAGCTTTAAATCATAATCATGTCACTTAACTAAATCTGTTTAGAAATATTTTCATAGAGATAATTTAATCCTGTACTTGCTCAATCACTTCATATTTTAATAAGGAACATAGAATATTTGATACCCATTTTCTTCTTCAAAAGTCTAAACACTAATTAGGCTGTACTTAAGAGTAGATATAGGGTAAGCCCAACAGATTTCGACTTATTCATAGATAAAAGAGAATTTAAATCAAAAGACTCCAGAAATTGCTAACTAATCTTGTTCATTTTGAACTTGATAGATTTAAGAGAGTTGACTCTGTTCATTTTACTTCTCTCCACTTATATTTCTCTATACACAGATATAGAATCATCCTGCCAGATATTTGATGTTAGCTTGTGGGGGAAAATGAACTCAAGTCAAGTATTAGATGAAGCATCATTCATGAAGATTTTGGTTTAACTGATCTAAGAGATCTTAAAATTTTTCTGGAATTATTTTAATTAGGCAATCAGAAATACTAGGGTTTGGTTTTTTTTTTAATTTATTTTTATTTTCAGTTTAGGGAGCCTGGTAGTATAGTCCTTTGAGGATTGTATTGCTAACTGAAAGGTCATGATTCTCTGGTGGTTCAAATCTGCCAGTTACTCAGAAGGAGACATATGGACAATCTTCACCCGGGATGGCTTCACCCAGCCATGGAAAGCCAGTTGGAGGGTCAGATATGAGTTGGTTCTGACTCGACAGCAATGAAATTGTCAGTTTAAATCATGTTAATTATAGTTTAAAATACTGGTTTTTTAATTGTATAAATATTTGTCCAAGAAACTTTCCAGTGGATGACATGTTATTAAATCATCACATGTATTACTCAGCTCATTGTCAGTGAATCAGTTTCTACGCTAGATCAACTAACTGGTGAATTCAAACCACTAAAGACTCTCAGATATTTGGTTTGGTATAGAACACTGCAAGTTCTTTCATCAGAGGTATAAAAGTGTTATATTTTAGCTGCAGGAATGCATCTACTTCCTAAACAACATGCCTCCGAAAACTCTATGAACTTTGAAAATGATGATAGTTATAGAAATGTTTCAAGCATTTTGTTCATAGGGTAGCATGAGTCGTGCTTGACTCGAAGGCGATTAACAATAATGACAACATTGAATCAACTATAACTCAGTGACCTATGAATAACAGATCTGAACCTTGCTGTATCCTGCACCATCTTCAAAAGCTCCATTATTTTTATACCCATTGTTGTAGTCACCATGTCAAAGATCTTCTTTTTCATTGGCCATTTACCAGCATGATGTCTTTTTCCAATGACTGATCCCTCCTGACAAAATTCCCAAAATATGTGAGATGAGATTTCACCAACCTTGTCTCTCTAAAAAACACTCTGGTTGCTCTCCTCCAAGATGGATTTATTAGTTCTTTTGGTAGTTTATGAGCATTTGAAAGCCATCAGCTCTTCATTGGTCTTCCTTATTCATTGCTTTACTGCAAGAGCCATGGGAAGCATTTGAAAATACCATGCCTTGCATCATGAGCACCTTTGCCTTTAAACGTATATCCTTGCTCTCCAGCACTTTAAAATTACCCTTGTATATAGAGCTGAGATGAATAGATTTATAGGTAGAGTGAAGGGGGAAGGGAGGTTATAGCAATAATTTAATAAGATCTTCTAAATAATGATATTGCTCAATTATAATTAAAGTTATATATCAGAATGTATGAGTGATTGAATGAAATTTTTTTTTTCAAAAAAATAAGTCTTTAGAAAAACAGATCTTTGACAGCAGATTTTCTCAGTACAGTACATGTTGGGATTTCTTGACTGCTGCTGCCATGATTGTTGACTGTGGATTCAAGGAAAATGAAATTGCTGACAACTCTAATCTTTTTTCCATCTGTCTTGATATTGTCTGTTGGTCCAGTGGTGAGATTTTTTGTTTTCTTGAAGCTGAGATGTAACTTGTATTGAATGTTGAAGTCTTTATTCTTTTTCAGTAAGTACTTTAAGTCTTCTACATTTTTTTGCCAGTAAGGTTGTGTCATCAGCATAATGTATGTTTTTGGTGAGTCATCTTCCAATCTTGATACCACATTCTTCTTCATATGCTCCAGCTTCTAAAATGGTTTTCACAACATATAGGTTGATTAAATATGGAGAAAAGATACAGCTCAAATGCACAACTTTTAAAAAAATTTAAGATACGAATTGCTTCTTTTTTTCTGTTCGTACAACTTCTTCTTGGTCTCTATGTAGGTTTGGAAGACAGCTACCTGGCTAACTGATGGGAAGAAATCATTATTTGTTTTCATTCTAGAAAAGGTTCCCCAACAGAATGTGGGAATCATTCAATTATATAATTAATATCGCAAAGAATTAAAATCTTGCTACAAATTATTTTTAAATGGTTTTAACAGTACATCAAAAGGACAATGCAAGATATTCAAACTGGATTCAGAAGAGGCTGTAATATGAGAGATATCATTACTGATGTCAGATGGATCTTGGCTAAAAGCAGATAAACCCAGGAAGATGTTTACTTGCGTTTTACTGAGTATGCAAAGACGTTCGATAGTGCAGATTATATAACAGATTATGGCTAACATTGAGAATAATGGGAATCTCAGAACACTTAAGTAGGTTCACGATCAACTTTTATATATAGTCTTTTCTTAATTATATATAAAGTCTCTCTCTCTACACACACACACACACACACACTCATATATAATCTATACATGTACATGTTGTTGTTCTTGATTGTCTCAAGTCAATCACAACTCATAGCGACCATATGAACAAAAGACCTTAAGCCTTTCTATAACTATTGCTGTTTCTCAAAGTTCATACTCTCCAGAGGCATATAAATGGACAAAAATATAAAGCCAACCAAATTGAAAAATATGGTTTTTTAAAAATAATAGTTTTGTTTATGTTTTTTAAATATATGTATATAGCTTGCCTCTGGAAACCCTATGAACCTGGAAAAAGGACAAAAATTATACAGGTGTACAGGTCTTTTGTTCATATGGTTGCTATGAGTCACCTCCAACTCAACAGCACTTAACAACAACAACAAAAGCAACAACAACAACAAAAGCAACAACAACAACGACAGCATAGTGAGAGAACAGTTGGTCTAGTGGACAGAAAGTCATACTCCCAAGCCAAAGGTGGGTGACTCTAATCCGTTGCCCTCCAGTCTGCCTTTACTTGGTTTTGGTGAAACATTCTTCTAGGTCGTATAACCCTGGTCTGTCCATTTGCTGTATAGAGGTAACTCGTGGTTGCTGTGAAGCTGATCACTGTGACACTGATGTATCAAATGTGAGAATGGTTACCTGTAGTGGACAGAGTTTGGTGAAGCTCCTCAATTAAATAAGCTTGGAAGCAGGAGTGGCATCCACTTCCATAATAGCTTGCCTCTGGAAACCCTATGAACATGGAGAAAGGACAAAAGTTATACCAGTGTCCAGGTCTTCCGTTCATAGGGTCGCTATGAGTCACCTCCAACTCGATGGCACTTAACAACAACAACAACAACATTATTTGGATTCATTTTTTCTAATTTACTTTGTATGTATTTTTCTCTTGAAAATAATAAGTCCAGGTAAACAGCATTATTTGTCCTTTCCTTGGTTTCTAATAACATCAGACAGTTCACTAAGGGCCTGTTTACTTCTCAATGATTTTTCTGTCTGTTCATTTTCTATAGTTTCTATGAGGCTAAGCTGTAGTCACCTCGACAATGCTTAACAATAATAATCAGCTGAGAATCCTATTTAATTAATTTTTTATTTCATATATTCTGCTTCCACAGCTGAAATTTCCATATTTTCTCATTGATTATTTTCTAATATCTTCAATTTACTTTATATATGTTGTTGTTGTTGATGACCTTCGAGTCAAGCATGACTCATAGCGACCCTAAACAAAAGGCCTGAAGCCCCTCTACAACTATTTACATTTACGAAAGTTCATAGAGTTTCCAGAGGCATATTATTTAGGAAGTGGGTACCATAGATGTGTGTATATATAATTGTCTGTGTCTGTTTATTTATCTGTCTACAGTGTGTCCGTGAAGAGAAAGAAAGTTTTGCTTGTTAATTCTGTCATTGCTATTATTTCTGGTTTTTCCTTTCTTTTCATTGATCTTCTATAGTATACCTTGCTTTATCCTATATTTGCACCTGTCTAGTAATTTTTTAGTGGATTAAAGAGGTACTTCTTTCCAGTAATCATGTGTGGTTTTTTTCTGTTGTTATTAGAAAAATTCCAATATGTTTAATAACATATCTCCATCCTGCTAGTGAAACCTTAAATTATTTCCTATTCCTTTGTAAGATCTTGAAATTGTTTTGTTTATAATGGCATGGTAATTCTTTCCTCAGCATTGTTAGTCAACTACATACTCAAAGTTAACCTATATGTCGAAAGCTCCATCTAGAACACTTTTCTTTTTCTAGCTCACTCCACTTCAGAAAACTGAGAATTCCTAAAACCTGATATTTGCCTCCTCAGATGATATGATCTTTGTGTTATTTTTTGGGGGGGTGGTGGGTATTTTTTTTGTTGTTTTTATGGGATTTTTAAATTGTTTGGTATTGGTTTGCTTATAAAGTTTGTATACATTGTATTTCACAGTATTCTTCATTCACATTGTATTTCATATAATCATACTCATGTATTATGTTTTATAAAATTAATCACCATTGGACCTTATCCATCAGTACCCTGTTTTTTTTTAGCTTCCAACCAGATCTTTCCTATTTCCCACCAATATTCATATCTGTATTATTCATTATTGCAAGAAAATGGGAACAGAGCAAATGTCCAACCATAACTGAATAGATTGAGAAATTGTGGTATATTCACACAATAAAATACTATGCAGCACTCAGGAGCAATGGCTTAGAAAAATACTTACATAACTTGGGAGAGACTGTAGAGCATTATGCTGAGTGAACTAACTCAGCCTCATAAGGACAAATACTGCATAAGAACATCACTGTGAAAATAGAAAAGATAACTCATAAAACATGCATTCTGGTGTTATTTCCTTTTAATATAACTGTTGGAAAATTTCTTCCAGGAAGAAAGCTGAGGATGAACCTCATTTATTTCCCTTTTCTCAAGTATTATTACCCTTTGATGCCTGCCACTCAATGTCTGAAAACAGCAGTTTCAAATTTTTTTCCTCATTTTTATCTTTTTCTTTGGGGACAGTAACTTTTGTAGCAGGAAATTCTGCATGGTGGAAACATGTTTGTGGGGAGAATTCATTAGAAAACTTTTGAAAATGAAAGAAAAATTTTCTTTTGTTTTTAATTTTAGATGTTCCTTTGCTGACATTATTTTTACACGTGTGAGTCATTAATTTTCCACATTTTATATGAAATGGGGGGAAACCCTAACAACAAATATAATAAATTGTATCAGATTTTATTTGTGTAAGTGTAAATTAATGTCACAATAAATATATACATTGGATAAGATTTACTATCTAAGCCACTAAGGAATATTGGCACTGTAGTTGTGGCTATTAAACTAGTTGCATTGTAGTTGTTGCCACTAAATGTAAGACCACTAGTTTGATAATTTTATGATTTAATATGAGTTGAAGGAATTTTGAAAGCAATATTGATTTTAAGTAGTCATCTGTCCTCAATAAGCACATACAAATGACAGAAATACTGTTTTGGTTATTTAGTGTTGTTAGTCAACTCAACACATATAATAAGTAGATCACTTAAATAAACAGAAATGTATCCTCTCATAATTTGAGAATCTTGAAGTTCAAATTCAAGGTGCCACATGTATGAATTTGTTTTCTTTGTCTCCTGGTTTTACAAACTTTTTAAAGCATGAACATGAGTACAACATACACCCTCCACTCTTGGCTCCTCTCTTGATGGTTCCCCTCTCTCTGCTTGCTTTTTTTACCTTTACCTCCTATAAGATGAAAAAGTAATGCAGGTCACACCCCAGGGATACTCCCTTGACATTTGATCAAGACTAACCTTATCAAGGAGTTCATATCCCACTGCAATGTACAATTATTGGCTGAGCACATCCCAGATAACATTATAGAGGACAGTTCCGCACAACAACCTCTAATCCTGCCTCTTTAATGTTAGACAGGTTAAGATTCACAAACCAAGCAAAAACTAACTCATGGCCTTGGAGTCAGAACCTGCTGAGAGAAGATTTCCATTAGGTTTCTATGGTGTTTCTTGCAAGGGAAGAAGTTACCCATCGTTTTTCCCACGGAATACATAGATATAAATCACCAGAGAGGTTTGACCTTTGTCAATTCCACATGGGCAACCCCACCAGTGCTCCCTTAGGATTGAAAATACATAAGATAATTGCATAATACTGAGAATAATGGCCTACCCAAATCAACCTGTATTGGAGAGTCACCGTTCAATCCGTGGCAGATACTTAAAATATGTGAGGAATTTAAGAGGTAATTCTCCACATCAAAATTATTCATGAGGTAGCAGTAGGAAGAAGCTTTTACATGGGAAAGCTTAGCACTCACCGTAAAATATAAGAACACAGATTTTTTTTTAAATTTAGGTTGTTTATTTTTCATTTCAATGAACATCTACAGAGATTTTGGGATTCCATTCATTCATTGTTACACCCTTCTCCCCGCACAAACCCCTCCCCCCTCCCCCCCATTTGCTCCTCTCCTTGAAAAGCAAAACTCCCTCATTGGTACACAATCCCCCCACCCCGCACCTCCCCAAACCCCACCCCTTACCCCCAACACA
Organism: Elephantulus edwardii; assembly: GCF_000299155.1. Classification (NCBI taxonomy): domain Eukaryota; kingdom Metazoa; phylum Chordata; class Mammalia; order Macroscelidea; family Macroscelididae; genus Elephantulus; species Elephantulus edwardii. The sequence continues at coordinate 1,459,453 of NW_006399920.1, read as the reverse complement.
GATTTTAAAGTGAAGATATTCTCTGAAAAGTGAGTGTAAGAAGGACATTATAGGAATCCATATTTATTCCTTCTCAATAGCTTCTAAATACAATTTTGTGGTTATCTAGACAGTTTTCTAACTTCAAATGTAATCAGTTCACTTCTTAACACATTTATCACTGGCAGAAATAATTATAAAAGCACAATTTTGATGATAATTTTTGAAGGAGTGTTGAAAGATAACTAATATATTCAGTTTTTTATCTGGGATCTAAATCTAGACAATTGTTTTAAATGACACTGAAGCATAAATAGTTTAAATATTCTAAGTACTATGCTTATTCTTTTTTAACAGTGACAACTTTATTTGCTTCCATCTTTATTTAAAATATGTAATATTATTTCATTTTTTCTCTTATGAAATATTTTTATTTTCTATTTGTATGATGATTTTTAATTAGTAACATGATGAACTTTGATAAATGAAAATAGTTATAGCAAGGCCTTTTGTTCATAGGGTCTTTATGGTTCATGCTCAACTCAACAACAATCAACAATACAACAACAATGAAGCCCAAGCATGTAGTTCCATAATTAAGTAGTGAAATTAGCTCAATTTGAATGTGCCAGTGACAATGTTCTGTATAAGCATTTCTGCCACAGCAAGTTTTAGAATGCTAAACCCATTGTGCTCTTGTTTGTCTACTAACTGGAATGTCTTCTTTTGCAAAATTTTCTACATATTGCTTTGTGTAATGTTCTCTTGTGAACTAATTGCTGGACAATATTTTCCTGAAAAACTGACAAGCTAAAATACCTTTACTTTTGAAACTAAAGTATTTTCCCAGGTTACATACAATAAGACTCACATTTTTTATTCATCAATAACTTATAATAAAATTGACTCATACTTTTTATGGTATTTTTAGTGTAGAAATGATTATTTAATTGCTACCTGTTTGTTTAAAGACTATTCTGATTGTGTAATAAACTATTCCCTTTTTGGTCTCTTTTCCTTAATTGGGTCTAAAAGTCGTAGAAAAAGGATACAAACTGTGATATATTTTTATAAAATTCAATAATTAAATAATAATTATAATGTGAATAATAGAGCCCAAGAATTGGACATTCTGGTTTTTGTTTAAAACATCTAAACTTTAACAAAAAAAAAATCTATAAGCTTTTTCTACCTCTAATAAAATGTCCAGTTCAGTTCTTCTACTGAAGGCTATCTTACTTTACTGCCTAATTTGTCATTCATTGACTGATACTAGGATAAATTCTGCTAATGTATTTAGTAGTTATTATGTTTAGACAATCCCTTAAGGAATTACAGCATATATAATCTCATATATATGCTTGTATTATTGGGTTTGTTTGGTTTTTTTAAAGTCTGTTCTGTAAAGTATCTTTTCTAGCTGTCTCTACTGCATACTTGGGGAAATTCACACACTAGGAAGACCTCCTAACTTATAGTCATATATCTTGTTCCTTGTCAAGTTACTGGTAGTCTTAGTGTTTTATGTTTCTTATATATGCAATCCAAATAGCACTTGATTTCAATAGTTATACATAAGCAATGATATATATATATATATATATATAAATCTGTGCAAAAATACATGAACTCCATTACTTCAGTTTATTTCAAGGAAGAAATTTGTGCTCTATATATTTTTTATAATCAATGAAAGTGTTATTTCTAATCTGTATTGTTACATACCATAAATTCATAACTGAACCTCAAGCAAGTTCTCAAAGGCTGTAGGTCCAAAGGGAGAAGCTTGATGATCTTTCTCTGAGGGAGCAGATTAGAACTGCCTGCCTTTGGGTCATCAGCACGACTCCTTACCACTAAGTCACCAAAGCTCTCATCTTTTAACTGTTGGGTGTAGTATTAACCTGACTACATGAGGAAGAATCATCATGTAGAGTGTTTAAAAGTATTCCTTTTTGCTTATGACTTGCACTTCATCCACCCATCCAATCTACATTTATTAAATAATTAAGCTGTTACCAAGCACAGTTCTAGGCACTTGAACATTGAACACATATAAACAATAGTCCTTATCCTTATAGACCTTTTCTTCTCATCAACAACTGCATACTGAGAAATCATTTAAAAAACACTAAGAAAAATGGGCTCAAACACAACAGTGATTTTGAGGATAGGACAGAATTTTGTTCTGTTGTTAATTGGGTGACTATGAGTTGAAGCCAAATTGATGGCATCTAGCAACAACAAAACTAGTGGCATGCTAATGTCATCTATACTGAAATCACATGTGATTGTGTCAAACACTTTGCTACCTTCACATCCCTGAAATCTACACTCAGTAGAATCTCAAAACATTGAAACTTCTATATTGATATAGGAATGACCCTTTCTCATTTTTGCCAAACTTTTATTTTTAGGCACTGAAAGTATCTTTAAAATAGCAAATATCTAATAATTACATTTTGAGCAGACTTTTCCTTTCTAATTATGAAAAATCTTATTCTTAATCTCATCATCTGTCCAGTGCAAATGTTATGCTTGAATTCTGGTAAACTTGGGAAAATGTCATTCTTTCTATGTGATTAAGACACATAAAATTAAAAAAAAAAGAGAGAGAGAAAAAATGCCTTTCAGGAAAGCTAGTTTTGCTTAAAGATTTTTGACCCGGGATTGAATTTAACAACTCAAGTTTTAGAGACAACAAAATGCCAGAAGCAATACTTTCAAGTGTATTTCAAAGTACAACATTTGATCATTATTGGGCTTTTGATACTTTACAATCCTTTTAAAAGTTGTACAGGGATTGTCATTTAAATTAAAGTGAATTGTAAATTCCATTTAAAGAATTCTGTGCTAACAAAGTAATGCTAGAGAAAAACCAGGAACAGGGATAGAATCTTCTGTATATTCTTTTTTTGTCAAACTTAGAAATCCTCGTCTAAACCTAAATGGTAACATCTTGACCAGCAGAGAGGCTTTAGAAAATTGCTGAAATTATATTAATATTTTTTCCTTAATTAGGCTAATATTAGAGCTTGTTGTTGTTAGGTACTTTCAAATTGTCTGAGACTCACAGCAATTCTATGAAAAACAGCTCTGAAACTGCCCTGCCCCACACCCTCTTTATGCTCTAGTCTCTGTCTTGATAATAGTCACTCTGTCACTTTGTCTCATTGTGGTTCTTCTTCTCTTTCTCTGACCTTTCATCTTTCCTAGCATTCTCTCTCTTTCCAAGGACTGGTTCCACTGGAAAATATCCCCAAAGTAAGAAATTAAAGTGTAATGTTTAAAATCAATGGATTCAAGTTTATGGATGTTTATTAATATGTAACACTTCTACTTTATATGGTGGTATAGAAAGTGGTGAGTTGCACTGCCTATCCAAAAGCAAGCAGTTCACAATCCACTAGCATCTCAGTGGGAGAAAGATGAGAAGTCTTCTCGCATGTGACTTTTGGTGTCTAAAATCTCACAGGAGAGTCAACTATAGGTCAGTGCCAATTTGCCAGTAAGGAACAATAACAATTTTATAGGGTAGTGTCATTCATTTCAGAATAGTTTTGTGTACTATAATCAAATCTCTGAATAGGATAATGAGACTGAAAAGCTAAAGGATGCTGCTGCTGTCATAATTAAAAAGATAATTGTAAGCTCTATCCTGAAGTACTATGCTGTGAATTATAGGATACTGTCCATACATATACAAAGAAAATCTGTTCATACAACCATTATTCAAATGCAGCACCAGCTTAAGAGAAGGAAATTAAATGTGGACTGGATCTAAACATCAAGTAAACAAAGATTCTCATGATTGAGTTAATTGACATCATCATAATATGTGGAGAAAGGATTGAGGCTGTTCATATTTCAGCTTGCTCAGATCCACAATCAACACTCTAGGCAGCAGCATCCAATAAATCAAAAGATAAGTTGCTTTTTTCCTAAAATCCTAAAGGTCTGCTGTCAAGGACCTCTCCAAAGTGCTAAAGAGCAGCAATGTCAGTCTAGAGACTAAGGTGCACCTGATACAGGTGCTCGCTTGCTATGCACCTGAGAGCTGGACAATGACTAAGAATGACAGAAGTTGGATAACTTTGAGTTGTGGTGCTGGAGAAGAGTATTGAACATATCATGGACTTTCAAGAGAATAAGCAGGTTTGTCCTAGAGAGAGTAAAACCACATTGCTCCTTGGATATAAGAATTTTGTAGCTCTGTCTCAGATACTTTGGGCATGTTGCCAGAAGAAATAGGGCATGTTGTAGTCCTTAGAGAAAGACATCATTCTTGGAAAAGTAGAGTGTCAGCACAGAAAAGGAAGACACTGAATGAGATGGATTGACACAGTAACTGTGGCAATAGGAAGTGTGTCAGAGACATTGAATTTGGCTCAGAATAGGGCAAGGTTCAGAGAGGTTGTTCATTGGGTTGCTATGAGTCATAGCATAGCAACAACAATCACCAAATTTAAGTCTGAAATTAATCAATTTTTAGTCAAGAAGAATTAATAATATCTGGTGATTGTAATGCAAAAGTTGGAAATGAAATAGGGATAATGGTAGTTGGAAATTATAACATTAGCTTTGTGTCACTTAAAGCTGGATATCAAATCCTTGAATTTTGCACATTCAGTAATTTATTTATCACACACACCTTTTTTAAAAGAAATATGGACTGCACACATGGATCTTATCTGAAGGCCTATAAAGGAATCCGATTAACTCCATATGTGGAAAGAATCATTGGACAATCTCACTATCAGCAGTCAAAACCAAGCCAGGTACTAATGGGCAGAGACCATCAGTTGTGGGGAGGAAATTGTGCAAAAATGAATGATTTTTCTTTTTTTTAAGAGAAAAGCTAAATGGGAGGGGGTGGGTAGGGAAGAAAATGTGCCAACAGTGAATGAATGGAAATCCAAGATTTCTGTAAAATTTAGTTAAAATCACAAATTAATTATAAAAAGAAAAAAATCAGTTTATAGCATAGAATACTGTCATTCATAAAATATACTCTCTGCATTTTAGTATCAATCGTGATAAATCTAGGTTTTTCTTGTTGTTGTAAAGAAGGAACCCACCCATAGCTGACCCTTCAGCAACAGTTAATCACATGGGAGAAGATTGTCCTTCCTTCTCCCGTAGGAGCAGCTTGTGGATTTGAACAGCATGCCTTTGGGATGGTTGCACAGCTTTTTACCACTGGGTCACCAGAGCTCCCTTATAAATCTATAGCTTCATTTTGTTTTTTAATTTACATTATTTTATTTTATTCCTAAAATTATAGTTAAAATACTAATTTGACTCTATAGGGTAGAATTGTTTGGTTTTTTAAATTTCATAACTGTTTTATTCGACTCACTATTGCAGCTGGTATTTTAACACCTGTAGTTGATGAATGCAAGCTAAGTTTGACAACTGAGGAAGATCAAAGCATAATTCCCCAAGCTTTTGAAGAATTAATTGGATAACAGTGTGTGAAATGGGAGATAATTATTATGATTTTCTCTTGCTTCCAAGTTGGATAGAGTTCAAGTTAGAGATTTTTGCTTAGATTTAGGTAGAAAAATGGATGCTTTTAATTTGGCAACACATTCATTGGTTTGAGCCCCATCTATAACACACACACAAGTGCCTGTTTTTATAACCACAGGTATTTTATAACTGTGGTGATAACTAAATACACAAACCCTAAGGGGGAAAATCCTGCAACAGAAGATTCCAATTAAACATTAAATTTTAGCTATCTAAATTTAGACTACTTAAAAATTATTTACTTAATTATATTTAACAGGTAAACAAAACATTTTCATTTGAAAATTAAGAGTAAATTCCACATCTTGTGTTTCATACCAGGCAGCAGTCTCAAGGAAAATTTAATTTCTAGCGAACTAGCTGACGTTTACCTAAAAGCATAGGAATTTTACTCTGAAAAACTACTCAGGCAAAGTATAACATTCTAGCCAAAGTTTTGATTATGCTTCAAAGAAAATCAAGCTTTTCGCGATTTCATTTCTCTTTTTCCTTCTTGTGGTGTGATGTATTAAAAAAGTAAGTGACTAGGAAAGCCCTTCTGGATTTTCTATTTGGGAGTCTTCAAAGATTGGTTTCAATGTTTTCTTAAGAAGCTCATTTTTAAGAATCAAGCTTACAGAGTTTACTATTAAGGAATATCACACTGCAGTATTGATTTGTTTCCTTCTTATTCTTTTCCCTCCCTGTAGTTGAGAAATTCTCCTTTAAAACTGATTACAGACAATGAATATGAACTAATTAGAGGACAATAATTAACTCAGTGATGGAAAGAAAGTCTGTCAAAATAATTTCTTTTTAATACATAGTGGAACACTCTTTTTGGAATACTTTGTTTACATTGAAATACAATTAGAATTAAAATGTTGTATTTGTTTTGGACATTGTCTTCAAGCTTAAAAGTCATTGTCCTCCACTTGGAACTGACTCAGAACTGACCTTGACCCTTGGGCAGGTTTTCAGAGGCTGTAAATCACACAGGAGGAGCTTGGTCCATCTTTCTCCCATGAAACAGCTGGCAGATTTGAAAAGCCACTTCTGTGTTAAGAACACAACTCGCTGCACACTACACCACTGGAACTGGAAATTGTCTTACAGAATTCTGCGTAAGACTTGGCTAACAGAGATAGTTGTAAAGGTTGTATCCTTCGTAGTGGTAAGGTACAGTGCTGCCAGTGCAAAGGTATGTAGTTTGAATCCATCAGCTGTTCTAAGGGAGAAAGTGAGCAGTCTCCTCCTGTGTAATTTATTGCTTCTGAAAACATACTACAGCCTCAACTATAGGCTGGGTCCTACTCAATCATACAGAACAACAATTCAATCTCTATAATGAGCAATCATTCAAGCAACTGAAGTACATGAAGAAAAATGTGGCATCAGGACTGAAAGAAGACTCATCAAACAATCTGTAATGTGCAGGTGGTACAATCTTCCTTGGTGAACAAGACTTGAAATTCTTGCTGCAGCAGATCGGAGACTACAACCTTTAATATGAATTACCCCTCAACATAAAAAAAATTTTTTTTAAAAATCTCATCTCTGAACCAATAGACAACATCATATAGATGGAGAAAAATTGGAGTTGTCAATGATTTCATTCTACTTGCCTCTACAATCAGTACCCATGACAATAACAGTCAAGAAATTTTAAAAACGTGTTGAAATGGGAAAGTCGACTGTTAAGGAACTCTCCAAAGTGCTAATACCAAGATTGCCAGTTAAAAGATTAAGGTTCACTTGATCCAAGCCTAGTAATTTCAGTTCTTCTTACGCATCTGAATGTTGAATGATGATAGATGATCGATGATAGAAGAAGTTATGCTTTTGGCTTGTGGTGTGGAGAAGAATAACGAATATCCTAAGCACTGTCAGAAAAGCAAGTAAGTGTGTCTTAAAGCAATTGAAACCAGGATGCTCCTTAGAGGAAAGGATGATGAAACTTTGTTTCACATACTTGGGGCATAGTATCGGGAAGAACTAGGCTTTGAAAAAGCATATTTTGCTGGGAAAAATGGAGGGTCAGCATAAGAGGGACTTCAAACAAGACAGATTGACACAGTTAACTATCATAACTGCCTTGAGCATATCAGAAGTGGTGAGGATGACACAATACAGGACAAGGTACAAATCTGTTCATTCAGTGGCTGAGTCTTAGTCAACTCGATGGCACCTAACAATAAAAAACAACAGTCATAGAATGTAACTAAAATTTAAATTAAAATATTAAAAAACTTATCCCAGATGAGCGTTTAGAACATTTAGAGGATGTTTATAATTGTATCCCTCACCACCACCCCCCAAAAGAAAATCCTTGAACTCATTTCTAGTTCAAGTGAGAACTTCAACTGATTTTCCGGTAAAGTTTCAGTGGCTATAAATAGAATGAGAAGAAACTGCCCATTTTTCCCTCTCTCAGAGAAGCCAGTGGATTCAAAACTTCTGCTTTAGTGTTGGCAGTGTCATGCTCTATCAACAAGGCTGCCACAGCTCCCTAATAATTAATGTGCATCTTTTATTAACTCATTGTTATTGTATACCGTCGAGTCAGAACCAACCCACAGCTGACCTTCCAACAGGTTTTCAGATGCAGTTTATCACACAGGATGAGGTTTTCCATCTTTCTTCAGTGAACTGGTGAATTTGAACCTTGTACTTTTGGGTTACCAGGACTGCTCCTTACCACTAGCCACAATTAACTCTACAGAAACATGTAAATATAATGAAATACCAGTTTTGATATTTGAAGTCACACTTTTTTCTTTTGTATATAGAACTTCTTAATAGTAAATGAATTTTTTTCTTATAGCTTTAAAAGACATTTTAGAATGAAACATATTTTTAGTTGCTACATTTCACCAAGATCTCAGTTTATAAATGAATCCGGATTTATTTTTTTTAGTACTTGATTTTTGGTGGCAATATATACATTCAAATTTATATCCATTCATGCTTTCTTTGTGAACCATCACATTGATTCCATATGTCACATTTTTGTGTTGCCATTCTAACACTACTTGTATTGTTTTTGTCACTGCTGACACAGACTGTCTATTCCTTGAATTTCTCATTTATCTTATAGATTACCTGTTGCTAGCTTGAACTCATACAGGTATTTCTTTAAGAGCACTAGCTTGAGGCAAATATTTTATTTGTTTATTTATTGGACAAAGTTATAACTTAACTAAAATTTTCATTCAAGTTTTGAAGGTTATATCTAGTCATTGAATTTGGGAGTTTGCTCACTTTCAAGTCTTTGATTTTAGAAGTTTGAAATTCTATTTTATGACTTTTCTCCTCTGAAAAGAATCTAAAATTTTCACTAATGGAAGTTGAACATCATCTACTTTTAATTTATCTCCATGATAATGGAGATAAAAATTTATGGAGGCTTTTAAACTGCAATCCATTTCCTTCTCTGATTTTGGGGTTGTCTTATTACTCAACTCTTCCAGGTGAATGGACATGGATTTTTGTATGTTGAGTGGCTGCCCTTAAACTCTCAAGATCCCCTAGATATTATACACTCAACTTTAAGGTAGAAGACAAACTCTGAGAAAAAACCAAAACAACGCCAATTAACTAGATGGGCTCATGACTTTAAATCTTCAAATGAAGACAATTGATCTTATGAAGATTTTCATTGTACCCAAGCAATATCAACAGGCAAAGTCTTTCCTCCCTTCCCACCCCTTGAAGGTGTAAAACTGTATGTAACACTTTACCATTTTGCCTCTATCCTCACTTTTATTTCCTTGTGCTCCAGTGCATTGGTGTGGTATCATTGTCCTTAGTCTCATAACTATAGACAAAGTTCATTTACTTGCAAGTAAGTGATTTTCCATACCCTTCCTCAATGTCTACTGGTGTTGTTGTGTTATTGTGTACAGGAGAGTCAGAAATGACCCATAGCTGACCCTCCAGTGGGTTTTCTGAGGCAGTTAATCCCACTCCCTTCTCCCGAAGAGCAGCTGGTGGCCTCACACCACATACCTTCGGGATTGCAATGCAGCTTCTTAGACTAGGCCGCCAGAGCTGACCCTCCTCAATGTCTACTCCTGGTAATCTCGGGTAACTGTTAGTCGTTGTGTCATTCATTACCCAAGGAATTTATATTTTAATTAAGGTTTGTGATTACTATAACATTTTATTTTGGGATTTCCAATAGCTTGTCAGGATTAAGAGTCTCTCATTTGTCACAGTTAGTTGATTTTCTTTATGTCTGCATTTCCCTCATCCTTTTTCCAGGACATGTAGTAGCTTGTCTACCTCCTCTGTATTCTAATCCAACTGCCAGATCTTGAAGTGCTGCATCATTAACCTTAAGACCCCTTTCTCTGTTTTTTCTTGATTTTATTTCAAATTGGTATATTGTCCTAGCTAGAACTTCATTCTTTTATTAAGCCACATGGGCTATAAATATCTACGAAGAAGAAATTCTGTCTCTGAGAGAGCACTATGTCCCTGAGGGAGGCAGATATACCAAAAAACAGTTGAACTCTTATGACTCTAACATGGCATGTGGAATACATTGTGAGAGACAGCAGATGAAGTGGTTCACTTTGAAAAACAGTGTGAAAGGCCCTCTCGATGACTAAGGAAAAAAACTACATTGGCAAGAAAGGTAAAGAGAGAATTGCTGGGAGAAAAGATAATGTTCTCTCAAAGAATCATAAGAGAAAAATTAGGAAATAATGAAAAATATGCTATGCCTTATTACTTAAAGATGTCTTTAATTTTGAATTTGAGAGAAAAGTAAAAAGAAAATAAGACAGGAGATAGAGCTTGGAGACAGAGTCAAAATAGTTGTGTTATTTCCCTTGATGTATTCGTTCCTGGGTAACTAACTTCCACATGAACTGTTTCTTCCATGGTCATCTTCGTGTGACTGACATTTAAATCAGTGTTTCCATGAGAATTCCTTTCATTAATTTTATCTTAACTCTTCCTATTTCCCAGTTTCTTAAATTTTATTTTAACTACATTGTGAATAGTAACACTTCAATGATGTTATATATACGTTTAAAAAGCTATAAGTCAGAAGTAACCACTTCATATATTGTTTTGAGAGTTAAATGAATTCTCAAAATTCACTTAATTTTGTAGTTGAAAACTATTTTTAAAATGGCCTGTCTGTTAATGATGTTATTGTTGTTATGTAGCATCTAGTTAGAACTAACTCATAGTTGACCCTTCAGCAAATTTTCAGATTGTGACGCACGACAGGGATTGGCTATCTTTCTCCTATGGAGCTGCTGGTGGATTCAAACTGCTTACTTTGGGTTGGCGGTGCAGCTTCTTACCACTAACCCACCAGAGCTCCCTAACACAGTATTTGTTGTTGTTAGGTGTCGTTGAGTCAAATGAAACTCATAGCTAGTACATAGTAATTACTTAAATAATTACAGTTGTTATTGTTATTATTAGTCACCAACATGCAATACAACTATCCTTACTAGATATAGAAATAAAATTATTGTATCACTCATACATTTTAGCATAGAAATGTAGTAAGCATAAGGATTTGGTAAATGAAAAGTAAGGTTATATCTTTTTTATGTTAGTTAAACTAACTATTTTTGTTATACTAGTTGTCATCAAGTCAAACTTGATTCTGACTCCTAGGGACTCTATGTACCATAGGAGACACTACTCGGTCCTGTGCCATCCTCAGGATTATTCATAGTTGTGAGTTAATTGTTACAACCACTGTGTTAATCTATCTTTTGAGGCTCTCTCTTTTTTTTTTTTCTCATCTTATACTTTCACAATTAGGAAACGTTTTTATCAAGGTTGTGTATCCTTTGCCCATTCTAGAGTGCTATGATGGCCAACTCTGAAGACGATTAATTACTAACATAAAAAATGGTGCCTATCTAAGTAGTTCAAATACACCAGGAACTCCATAGGGAAAAGCTGGGCAGTCTTTCCCTCTGTGGTTTAGAGCCGCTGAATACCTGCTGGAGGAACAACTATGAGTTGGCTTTGACTTAATGGCAAAACGATTGAGTTATTCAGTCTGCATGCTGAGCGAAGAATACATAAAGATGGTCTATATTAAGAACAATGTGTTTTTAGTACTAGAAGTAATACCTGTCACCAGCCTGCAATAAGGCAGATGACTCCACCTTGCTTGAAGAACATGAAGACTTGAAACACTTACTAATAGAGTGAAAAAAGTGTGGCAATCAGAATGAATTTTACTTCAAATTAAGGACAACAAAATTTCTCCCACCTGGGTTAATGAGGTCATGATAAATGGAGAAAAGGATTTTATTTGACTATGATCCACAATTAGTCAACATGTACTTTGACACATGGCCAGGAGGGACCAGTCCTTATAGAAGATTATTCTTGAAAGGATCAGAAGGATAGCACAGGAGGGGAAGATCCTGCATGAGATGCATTGACATGGTGACTGGGTTAATGAGGGTAGGTGGGTCAGAGACAATGAGACTGGCTCAGGATAGGGCAGAGTTCAGAGCTACTGTACATAGGCTTGCTATGAGTCACAGGCAACTTGATGACACATAACAGTGAACATATCAAAGGACATATTGCAATTGATTAGGCAGGGTTTCATTCTTTTGTAAAAAGGATCACTATGAGTAAGAAAGAACTTAATGGAATCTAATAACAAATACAAAGAATGATGACCTTTCACAAAGACTTATTTCTTTTGTCCAAAGTATTAGAGATGAAATCTCATCATTCTTCATACCGAGGCTTGTGCTTGGATGTACTTCTTTCGAGATGGATTGTTCATTCTTGGGAAATCTGTGTCCTTTTTAATATTCTGTATGAACACCATAATTCAAAACCATTGATTCTTTTTCAGCTGAATGTCCTGCATTGTGAAACAGCTATTTGAAAAGTAAGCTGTTCTCATGGAGGAGTGCCTCCCATTCCTTCCTAACTGGAACTTTTCACTGGTGTCTTCATGCATTCTTCCTTGGCTAACGGGGCTTTGGTGACCAGCTGAACTATCCACAGCCATGGCCATTCCATCATGGATATTTATCTCCTCCCCTTTCCCCACACTTACAAAGGAGCACACTTAATGGCTCTGTCCAGTGCCCACTGGTTTTCTAAAAGACTCACTTAGTCATGAAGTGATCCACATGCATCAAACAATTAGATCTTCCATATGAAAGTTACTGGCCAAACTGGAAATTGTTCTAACTAGTCATGCCTCATTGCTGGCCAAACACCTCAACATGGAACAGTTATCCGTTTTGCCTCCAATTATAGAGGAACAGTTTTTGAAGAGGCTTAATGAAGAAGAGTTCTCTAGTGACAGCAGGACCAGTTCAAGCTAGATGTCAGCTATGAGTTGATTCTGACTCCAAAGCAATGTTGTTGTTGCTGTTATGTGCTGTCGAGTTGTTTGCGACTCAAAGCGACCCTATGTACAACAGCCCTAAACCCTGCTCTATCCTGTGCCAATCGCATTG
>NW_006399920.1:1440980-1444454 GCF_000299155.1 Elephantulus edwardii | reverse complement strand
GCAGATGTTATTGATTCACTTGAGCTGCCAACTGAAAGGTGACTTCTACGGGGCAAGGATTTTTATCGGAGCACAGCAGAATGCCAATGTTGTTGCTGTTTATGCTGTCACATCACGACTGACTCATAGGTGACCCTGCAGTGGGTTTTCAGACTGTAAATCACACAGGAAGAGACTGCCTATCTTTTTTCTTGTAGATTCAAATCAAATGATGGATTTTTTGGACCAGCCTTTGTGTTGGCAGCACCACACCTTACCAACTTGGCTATCAGAGCTCCCTCAAAGTAGGTATATCATTGCTTTATATAATGAAGATTTTCCTATGACAAATTGAATTATGTGATAAAGATCACATTACAAAAGAAATTTATAATTTTCCTCTCATTCTTCTTCATGCCAAGAATAAAATAAAAATCGAAGCATAAAATTGATTATTAATATATAGATATTGACATATCATTGTATTACTTTATTCTGTTTGAGATACCATTGAACCCCAAAGAGTTTTGTATTCCTTTAATTTTATACATACTCTATAAAAGGTGCTATGACAGAATATTCTGTGTTTAAGGTAACAGATCAGAAGCTGAACAAAACTTGGGGTTTTTTTTTGTAATTTACCTCTTATTTCTAGAAAGGTTTCTAGGAGCCCTGGAATAACACTTTATGGATTATGACACTATATATTCAATCTGCAGTTTAAGTAGTGCTTCATTTAGCATTTCTAACGTATGGGATGGCATTCTCTTCCTAATTATTTCTAGTTGTTTCTATTTTTCTTAAATTAAGGAAAAAACCAAAAATCCCTTATAGCCTGAGTAGGAACTAATCCATAGCTGACCTGCCAGAGTTTCTGAAGCTGTAAATCACCTAGGAGGAGACTGTCCGTCTCCCGTGCTGGTTAATTTTACCCACCAGAGGCATGATCTTTGGGTTAACACAACTCTCTATGGATGAGGCCACTAGAGCTCCCAGTTGTTATTGGGTACCTTCAAGTCAACTCTACGGACAGCAGAATGAAAACCTGTCTGATATTGACACACCTCTCTTTTTCTACAATAGTATTTCCTAACATTGAGTCTTATATTATAATCACTCAAGGAACTTTCAAATTCAGTCAGAACAAGAGCGAGGTGCTGGTCTTTCTGGGTTTTAAAATCTCTGCAGGTGATCTTAACTGCAACCATGTATGGAAACCATTGCTGCAGACACCAATAGCCACCTGTCCTAATCCCCTAATATAATACGTGCTGTGCTTGCACTAACAGATGTCATTTTAACAATTGTCCAGAGAGCTGAACTCGCATGCTAAATAGCGCCCTCAATAAATAAACCCATTCAAATGAATATAAGATTCATTATATGCTTTAAAAAGAATCAACACTCAATTACTCAATAAGCTAAAGTGAATGCTCATTAATAAAGTGTGTCCATGTACTTTGGAGTATAACTTTTTAAAATGAGAAATAATTGGTTTCATGAACTCTGCATCTGAATTTAATAGCAGACATAGCTGAATAAGATTTTATAGGCAGCTGAATAATTCAGTTTTATAGCAATACAGTTCCTATAAGAAATCCAAAATAGTGATTTGATTAGGCTGCGTGGAAAAATATTTCCTCTTTCTGTAAATAACTAAATCAGATGACTAAGAAAGTCTTTTAGAAAATGATCACCTGCATGAAGTTTACGCAAAAAATAAAATAATACAAGATTAGAACTAGGAAAAATCTCTTGGCCTAGAAAATGGAATGAGATAGTAAACATAATGCTAATATTGGCCACAATTTCTGGAAAATAATATTTTGATGCAATGTAAGGTTTTATTCTTAAACCTATGAACTCAATTTACAGATGAGGAAACTAAAACCTACAAAGATTAAATATATCCAAAGTCAAACAAATGAAACAAACAATAACCAAAACACACACTAAAAAAGGGAGATCTGTGACCTAGTGGAAAGAAGCTGTGCTGCAATTCCAAAAGCATGCTGTTCAAATCCACCACCTGTTCCATAGGCGAAGGATGGGCAGTCTCCTCTCATGCAACTTACGCTGCTGAAAATTCACTGGAGAGTCAGCTATGACTTGGCTCTGACTCAATAGCACACAACAAATTCAAATAGCTGATTAACATCTTTGGCTGATCACTTAAATCTACATTGTTCACAGTCTTTAACAATTGTCACACAGTTCTAGTATTGATTCTCCTGGGAGCTCTGGTGCCTTAGTAGTAAGGAGTTACATTACCAACCCAAAGGCACCTAGTTCAAAATCACCAGATGCTCAGTGGCAGAAATGTGGACAGTCTCCCTTCCATGTGATTTACTGCCCCTGAAAACCTGCTGGAGGGTCAGCTAAGAGTTTATTCCAACTTCTCCATACATCCATTCAAAACTGTAACAATTTTGGCTATCCAACAGATTTTCAGAGGCTGGAAATTACACTGGAAATTGCCCATCGTTTTCCCACAGAGCAGTTGGTGGATACAAACTCTTGGCCTTGAGTTTGAAGTGCAATTCCCTGTCCACCTGGCCACCAGATTCCCTAAATAGACTTAACAGTGTTTCAAAAATTGCAGATCCGATTAAGGGTGCTGTGTCTCCTAGTGGTCAGAGATTAGACAAATGATTATTCCTTTTAACAACAGCTCTATTTATTTGCTTTAACAGTAGCATGATCATTGTTGCCATTCCAAACTTGTAAATGTGACATAAGGTTGGAATAAAAATGGTTGCAATGAAATAGAACACTTGAGTACAAAATGATTCAGCTCATTCAGTTTATTGCTATTCAGTCCACATCCACTCATAGCTGACCCTCCATCTGGGTTTTTGAGGCTGTAAATCACAAGGGAAGAGATTGTCTATCTTTCTCCCAAGGAATCATAGTGGATTTGAATCATCAATAAGGCTCAGCAATTGGGTTAGGAGGGAGAGTAGTTTAGCACTAAAGGGATTTTTCTCAAAATACATTACCTGTGCACTTTTCCACCTATTTGCTTCTTTCAGCCATTTTTACAGCTCTTAAGCCAATATGAAACAGCCTTGTATTTAGCTGCTGCAATGTTAATTATCTCTTTCACACACCCCTGCTATGCATCTTGAGATGCAAAATCTCCCATGTAGACCTCAGTCTTCTTTTCTGCCATCTGTCACTCAGGTGTTCTGGAGGTCCTGCCTTCCTTTTATTCTCACTATTTCCCCATTATTCACACCCTGAGTGACATTTACATTTTTATTAAGTTGTAAAATAGCAATAAAAAACCCTAAACAGCCCCTTAGAGGAAAAAATGCTTAATCATATCAGTATTGCACAAGTCTATGGCTCCTTATGAGATTTCTCAGTATCAGTGTGTGAATATGTGTTTATAAAGGCTCCTTTGCTCTAATTATACACCTAGAAAAGAATGAGTTTCCTATCTGAGCCTATTGACTGTAGGCTCCTTCATGTTTTTAAAAATGGAATAAAATA
>NW_006399920.1:1424687-1440875 GCF_000299155.1 Elephantulus edwardii | reverse complement strand
AAAAAATAATGATTGAGCCTGCATATATGCCATGTTCATTAAAAATTAATTGATAAAGTAAAGGGTGATTGAAAATCACAGTACTCATTATAGTCTGTCCTTTATTTAAATTTGTAATGAATTGGAAACAGTTGTGTTTGAAAAAGAAAATTTGCAGAGGCTCTTCTATTCTTTCAACTATTTGTTTTGGGGATTTCTGAGTGATCCCTGAAAACACTTAGTCCAATACTAATTTATCCCTGTCAAATTTCAACCATCTCACAGCTGCCTGTCCACTGGGTTTCAAAGCCAAAGGAAATTGCCTGTCTTTCACTTATGGAGGGAGCCACCTGTGGCTTTGAACTGTATGGAGGTGTGGCCTTCAGTTTAGCAATGCAAATCCCTAAAGAGTAGTCCACCTGAGCTTCCTATAGTACAATGCCACAGTTGAGCAATGGGTGGCTCTCAAAAAAGGTCTTCTGTTTTTGTCCCAGCTTTCTACTGTTTTTTTCCCCAAGTTAAGAGAGAATAAATAGTATTTTGAAATAAAATATCTACAGAATGGAACATGTTAACAGCAAATTTCTGATTAATATATTTCTAGTTGTACAGGTTTAAAAGTCACTTCAACATCAAAATTACAACCAAGTTAATTGTAAAAAAATTACCAAAAAAGGGAGTTGAATAGACATTTTCTAAATGAACACACAGCAAGAACTTCAATAAACCCTTGAAAAGATGCTCAGCTTACTTTATCATTGTCATTGTGTGTGCCATTGATCGGAAGGGTTTGTACCATCTATCAGATTCATATCTGACCCTTCACAAGGTTTTCAGAGGCTATAAATCACACCGTAGAAGATTGACATGTCTCTCTAGTGGACTTTCTATCATCCTTATTCACTGTCCAACTCTCTGATGCATAGCACGTAATTGCAAAGACCATAGCCTGGATTAGGTGCACCTGCCTTTGAGCTGTGGTGCTGGAGAAGAGTCTTGAATGTACCATGGATTGCTAGGAGAACAAATAGGTTTGTCCTGGAGAGGGTGAAGCCAGAATGTTCCCTAGAGTCAAAGATTCTGAAGCTTAGTCTGACATACTTTTGGCATGTTGCAAGGAAGGACTGGTCCTTGGAGAGGGACATCATGCTTGGGAGGGTGGAGGGACGGCATAAGAGAGGAAGACCCTTAATGAGATGGATCGATTCTGTGACTGGAGTGGTGAGAATGAGTGTGTTTGGGACGGCAAGTTTGGCACAGGGTAGAACGGCGTTTAGGGCTCTGGTACATAGGGTTGCTATGAGTCGCAGGCAACTCGATGGCAAATAACAACTACAACAACAACTAGTGGAGTGGCTGGTCAAGTCTGTGTTCCGTGGCAGTTTAACTCTTTAGTGCTAGGCCACCAGAGTTCCCTTCTTTATCATTCAGGAAATGCAAATTAAAATGAGGTAGCAGGTTGCATGCCATGTGGTTTTAGGCGCCCATCGAGAGTCCTTTATGACTCATTAGGACCCTATAAGCAACAGGCCAGAACCCAACCCTATCCTGTGCCATCCTCAACAAAATAAAACATGGAAAACATTATGCTGGCTGGAACTTTTACCTTCCAAAACTGTATTACGTTTTCTCCATTGCTGTTGAGATAACTTTCATAGTATATGTATTTAGATTAAGCATATGGACAGAGAAGAATATTTACTGTTCTTTTTTCTGAGGCTAGAAAGAAGAGAGGAAAGAAGTACTGCAGGGGAAAGAAGTTTCTGTTTATGGTAATATGAAATTTTGAGACACAGTTGTGATGTTAGCAAAACATGGTGAATGTATTAAAGTCACAGAATTGAACATTTAAAATATTACATCAAATCAAATAATAATATAAAATTAATAATAAAATCATTTAAGAAAGTTCAAGTCACTGGTCTTGGTCACATTGCATATATAATTACCAAATTCGCATTTCAGATCACTGTAAATCTTTTGCTACTTATTTTTGCTGCTAGGTCCTGATCCTTCCTATATTATATTTTAAATTGTGTTTACCTACATGTTGACTGATCTTTGACAACATTCAGACCTATGAAAGTGGAAAATGTGCACTGTCAGGACTTTTCTTCAAAGAAACATATGTTCTTGAACAGCAAGTTAATGAGAATGATGGTGAATTAAAATATATACATTTCCCTTTATTTAAACAGGCTCCAACTGGGGTGAAAATTAAATGTTTCCCCACTTCTAGTTCTAAAATAGTATGGATTTAGAAGGCTTTATTCTTTGCTTTTGCTACAGTTGGCACACTCAGCAGCCTTCAAGGCTTATTAAATTTGTCGAATCCTGGGGTAAAAAACAAATACATTGATGAAGCCAGACTTTGTACTGATCACAGAAGATTGCAGATGCAATTGAGCCTGACCTCATTTGGAGGAAAAAGGTAATTCTGAGTTTAAGACTGGATAGGTACAATCTATTAAAGCCAAAGCGTATCAACTAGTTTTAACTACACAGTGTTATGGGTGTTTGTCTTTATTATGATATATGAGTTAACCAAAAAACTCATCTCTATTGCTTTTGGGTTGGAACTAACACGTAGGTGACCCTCCACCAGGTTTTCAGAGGCAGTAAATCATGCGAGGGGAGATTAGCTATCTTTCTTCCACAGAGCAGTTGGTTGATTTGAAGAACCTGCCTTTTAATAATTTTTTTAAAATTGTGTTTCATTAATGTACACTATGTTTTGCACATATCCATTATTTCATTGAACCACTCATATACACTGCATTTCATTCAACCAAACCCTATTGAAATTTGTCTATTATCATCCACCTCTTTAAGTCCCCATTATATCTTTCCCATTCCTTTCAATCCCCATGCCTATCCACCCACAAAAGTCTGCAATAGCAGTGGTCCCCACTCTTCCCCTTTTTCTACTCCCTTGCCCCTCTCCTATTCCCCTTTTGGACACACACACCTAACTAGTTATCCTTCTATTTTTACACTAATGTTTTATTCAGTATTTGTCATTATGACACTGAATTAGTACACTCAGCATAAAGCTTTCCAGACTCTGAAAAGTTTTATAATATTTTACAAAATCATTGTTCCTTAGTGCTGAATAGTATTTCATTACGCAAATTATCAATCCATTCATTTGTTGATGAACATTTGGTCTATTTCAATTTTCTTGCTATTGTGAATAACACTGCTGTGAATATACGACCTGTCTTTGAGTTTACAGCACAATTTTCTATTGACTAGGCCACTAAAGCTCATGAATTGACCCTATGAATGCTTTAAAAGAATTTAAATATAAACACTTCTCAATATAGAGAAGGAGTTCTAAAAATGCCTTGTAAGTAAAAATATGGAAATGTCATCTTTTTTTGGTCTATTGTATATGTGCCATGAATCACAGGAAGCAAATAGAAGTAATTTATTGGTACTTTAAAAAAAATACACTTAAAATAAGGAAAACAGATTTTTAGTTTGTTGTTAGAATCTGGTTTGCAAGCCCAAAGGCACATAGTTCAAATTTTCCAGCTGCTCCAGAGAAATAGAATGGGCAATCTCCCGTGCAATTTACAGTCTCTGAAAATCCACTGTAGGATCAGCTGTGGGTGGTTGCTTCTCAGCACAAGATTAATGTTATAAATTATTACACAAATCAAATCAGTTGAATATGTAAATGCTTAAAATATATAGTTATATATATAGTTATATATATAGTTATATGTATGTAAATATAGTTATATACATATATACATATATACATATATACATATATACATATATACATATATACATATATACATATATACATATATACATATATACATATATACATATATACATATACGTATACATATACACATACACATACAGAGAGAGAGAGAGGGAGAGAGAGAGATTATCCGGTAGGCTGAGCTCTATGAGGAGAAATATGGCATCAGGATTGGTGGCATATCTATCAACAATCAGAAATATGCGGATGACACAACCCTTCTTGCTGAAACTGAGGAGGACCTGAAGCGCTTGCTGCAGAGGGTCAAGGACTGCAGCCTCCAATATGGATTGAAGCTCAATGTCACCACTGGACTAATTGGCAGCATCAGCATGGACGGTGAAGAGATTGAGATTGTTCACAGCTTCAGTTTGCTTGGCTCCACAGTCAACACTCTTGGCACCAGCAGCCAGGAAATTAGAAGACGTATTGCCATGGGAGTATCTTTGTGACAGAAACTTTCAGCGAGAGTTGCTTCTCTATTGTCTGAGCCGACTTCCGCCCGCCCGCGGCTTCCAGGCTCCCGTTCTGCCCAGCGGTGTGCTCTCCGTGTCCCTTCAGTACCTCCAGACCGATTTTGTCGCTGTACCATTCCAAAGAAGGGTGACCCAGCTGAGTGTGGAAACTACAGAACAATACCATTGATTTCACATGCAAGCAAGAGTCTACTGAAGATTATCCAAAAACGACTGCAACAGCACATCAGCAGAGAATTGCCAGAAGTCCAGGCTGGATTTAGGAGGGGTCTTGGTACTAGGGATATTGTAGCTGATGTTAGATGGATCTTAGTTGAAAGCAGGGAATACCAGAAGAATGTCTATGTGTTTCATTGATTATGCAAAGGCGTTTGACTGTGTGGATCATAACAAATTGTGGCTGACTCAGAGAAGAATGGGAATCCCAGAATATTTGATTGTGCTAATGCTAAACCTATACTTGGACCAGGAGGCGGTAGTCAGAACAGAGCAGGGTAACACTGCATGGTTCAAAATTGGGAAGGGTGTACGCCAGGTCTCCATACCTTTTCAACCTGTATGCAGAGCAGATTATCTGGGAGGCTGGGCTCTATGAGAATTGTGGCATTAGGACTGGTGGAAGATCTATTAACAATCTGCATTATGCAGATGATACAACCCTGCTTGCTGAAACTGAGGAGGACCTCATGCACTTGCTGCAGAGGGTCAAGGACTGCAGCCTTCAGATTGGACTGAGGCTCAATGTCAAGAAGACAAACATTCTCTCCACTGGACCAATTGATAACTTCAGGATGGATGGCAAAGAGATTGAAATTGTTCACAGCTTTAGTTTTCTTGGCTCCACAGTCAACACTCTTGGCACCAGCAGCCAGGAAATAAAGAAACGTATTGCGATGGGAAAGTCTGCTGTTAGGGACCTCTCTAAAGTACTCAAGAGCAAAGGTGTCTCACTGGAGACTAAGGTGCGCCTGATACAGGCCATGGTCTTTGCAATCACTTGTTATGCATCAGAGAGTTGGACAATGACTAGGGCGGACAGAAGGATAATTTATGCCTTTGAACTGTGGTGCTGGAGAAGAGTATTGAATGTACCATGGACTGCCAAGAAAACGAACAGATTCATCCTGGAGAGGATTAAACCAAGCAACTCCTTGGAGGCAAGGATGACATACTTTGGGCATGTTGCAAGGAGGGACAGGTCCTTGGAGAGGGATATCATGCTTGGGAGGGTGGAGGGACGGCACAAGAGGGGAAGACCCTCTATGAGATGGATTGATTCCGTGACTGGGGTAACTGGGATGGGTGTGTCAGAGGCAGTGTGATTGGCACAGGATAGAGCAGAGTTTAGGGCTGTTATACATAGGGTCACTATGAGTCACAAATGACTCGATGGCATATAACAATAACAATAACAATAACGATAACAACAATTGCCATGGGAAAGTCTGCTGTTAGGGACCTTTCCAAGTTACTGAAGAGCAATAGTGTCTCTTTGGAGACTAAGGTGCATCTGATACAGGCCATGGTCTTTGCTATCACTTGTTATGCATCAGAGAGTTGGACAATGACTAAGGAGCATAGAAGGAGAATTGATGCCTTTGAACTCTGGTGCTGGAGAAGAGTATGAAGGGTACCACGGACTGCTAGGAAATCAAACCGTTTCATCCTGGAAAGGGTCAAACTGTGGTGCTCCTTGGAGGCAAGGATTCTAAGGCTCTGTCTAACATACTTTGGACATGTTGCAAGGAGGTACAGGTCTTTGGAGAGGGACATCAGGCTTGGTAGGGTGGAGGGACAGCGCAAAAGGGGAAGGCCTCCTATGAGGTGGATTGATTCAGTGATTGGGATAATCAGGATGTGTTTATTGGAGACAGTGTGATTGGCACAGGACAGAGTAGAATTTAGGGGTATTGTACATATGGTTTCTATGAGCCGCAAGCGATTCGACGGCACATAACAATAACTATATATATATACACACACACACTATAGTAATGCACTCAAATGTGTCAGAGATGTTGAAGATGGCATAGGATAGGAAAAGATTCAGGTCTATTTTTCATAGGGTTACTATGAATTGTATGTGACTCAACACCACCTAACAACAGCAACATAAAGAGGGTTAGTCTTGGTAAACAGCATAATGCTTGGAAAGATGGAGGGTCAGAGAGGGAGAAGAAGATTCTAAAAAGATAAATTGGCACAGTAACAACAACAGTAGATATAAGCATAGCAGAAATTACGAAGATTGTGGAGAATTGGGCATTTTTAAAAATCTGTTTTTCAGAAGATTGCTATGAGTTGAAGTTGACCTGACAACATCTAACAATGATAAATTAATTGTATTGTCATGGTTTTGAAAATAAACTACCATCATAACTTGTTTAATCAGTAACCAGTTCCTCCTCTGGAAATGAATCTAAATAAACCATTATCTATTTACCATTCTCACAGTGTCAGTAAAAAAGACACTCTTCTTGAAAGCTATAATGTGGTAAACTTGGCCATGAGTGAGTATGACTGAATTTTGAAAAGATTGTAGATGCTATATTTTTATGGTAAATATTATGTGTCATTGAGTTGAAACCAACCCATAGCTGACCTTCCAGTGGGTTTTCAGAGGCAATGAATCAAACAGGAGAAGATTACTCAAAGTTTCTGAACAGCTATTTCATTTAAGGTATTGTACTAAAAATATTTTGATCATAATTTTTACATCTTTCAATATGGCGCTCTTATTATGTATGTTGTTGTTGAGTACAATCTAGTCAGGACTGGCCTGTAGCTGACCCACCATTGGGTTTTCAGAGGGAGATAATCACATGGGAGGAAATTGCTCATCCTTCTCCCATGGAGCAGCTGATGGATTCGAACCATATGCTTTCAGGATTGCAGTGCAGGTTCTTACCACTAGGCCATCACAGCCCCCTGTGTATAAGAAACAAACTGTTTTTCAGTCAATTCCAATTTATAAAAATCTTATACAATGCAGTAAACTTTTACCAAAAGGTGTCTAAGACCATCCATTTCTATAGGAGCCGATTGTCTCATCTTTATCCCACAGAGAAGTTCATGGGTTTGAACCACTTCTCTTTCAGTTGACAGTTTTACAGTTAATTCACTGCGCTGTCAGGTATCTTGGTATGTGAATAAATAAAAAAAAATATATTCTGAGGAATAAACTGAAGGATTTATTAAAAATTAATATTTTTGTTTCACAGTGTCACATTAAAGATGAGAATGCCTCCAATTACCATCCCCTCCAATGGTATCCTATAAAGGAAATAAGAAACAAAATCCTGTCTATCATATTTGAAGAATTTGCCTTCAGCATTTAACTGAATATCAATTTTATTATCTATGATTTTACAAGTTTATGCCATAATGCAACTAAGAATAAGATTAGCATTATTTGCTTCCTATGAACTATGATACTTCCTCTAATACCATCTCTGAGCTATTCTATCTAAAATAAATTTGAATTAAATTAAGTCTTTCAATCTTGTCATAATTTAAAGGATCCTGGAGTATAATAGAATAAGTTTGTGAAAGCCTCTGATCAAAACTGAAATGGGGCTGACCTTAACTTCCTACTTTAAGGATACTGCATCAGACAACTAAGAACAGAGTAATGATCCCTACAAAATGAGAAAGAAATGAAGGAAGCAGTATAATTGCCCCAATTTACTGTCTTGAAAGAATTGCCTGACAGTATTACAGGGAGTCAGATTATAAGAGACTCTGTGAGTAAAGGATAACTCAGAAGCAAAGAGAGAGAGAAACACACACACACACACACACACACACACACACACACAGAGAGGAGAGAGAGAGAGAGAGAGAGA
Source organism: Elephantulus edwardii (assembly GCF_000299155.1). Lineage (NCBI taxonomy): Eukaryota > Metazoa > Chordata > Mammalia > Macroscelidea > Macroscelididae > Elephantulus > Elephantulus edwardii. The sequence continues at coordinate 1,432,797 of NW_006399920.1, read as the reverse complement.
AAGACAGAGACATAGAGAGACAAAAAAAAAAAAATAAAGTTCTGACTAGAAGATCATGAATGAATTAGCTCCTTGCCCCAAAATCTTAACAGAACACTCAGATGCTAATTGCTCTCTCTGTGCTGAGGTACTATATCAAAATTATGAAGACCAATTATTGCCTTAACATTGCTCTAAATCTCTCTTTGCTATGTGCCAACTACAACTTGCAGCAAAGCATTGAAAAATGGATCTGAGCCCTCCCTCAATCTGTAGTAAACAAATATACTATTTTAGTTAGTATTCACCCACTTAGTACTTGGAAAGAAAATGTTTTTTATTTTATAGAGTAGTGCAATATTGAATACTTATTGACTTCTTTCTTTATAAAGTACTGAATATTTACATAGTCAATATTGTAAAAGTAAATTTAAAATAGCATCAGCTAGGGAGCTCTAGTGGCCTAGTGGTAAGAAGCTATGCTGCAATCACAAAAGTAAGAGGTTCAAACTAGTCTCCTCGCTTGTAATTTACTGCCTCTGAAAACACCCTAAAGGATGCCCATGGGTCAGTTCTGTCTCTAGGATAAACAACATTTTACAGTGAGCAGTCAATTTGACAAGGAAGATATTACTTAATTAAAATATTTTGCCTTGTAATGCTTGGACTTTTAGAAATGGCACAGAACTGAAGTTCATCCAAAAGGAAGGAAAGCCAGTGCTGTGTCAGTCAGTTCTGTGTGGGCATGATGGCAGTTTTAGCAATTATAAGATATCATTTTTAATAATTCTACACATAAATTACTAAAATGTATTCTAAACTATGAAAGACGGGCCCCTAAGGCCAAATATTTTCTCTCCTGCTGCATTAACAGATACAAAAGAAATAAATAAATTATGTTAATGGAAAAGCTCTGACTATAATGAAGTTATCAGTTTGGTGTATTAAAAAAAGACAAGTTACTTTTGATGAGAAAAATCTAGGAACTTGAGTTGTTAAGTGATGGAATTTATTTCTTAAATTTTTAGACATGTATTAAAAATTGCTGGATTCTAGCAAAGTGAATTGTTTCAAAATAACTGAAATCTATGCATAGGGTAAAAAATAAGCAAAGAGATAACTAGAAACATAATGTTGTTGCTGTTGCTATGTGCTATCAAGTCATAGTGACAGTCTTAAACCGTGCTCTATCCTGTTATTGTCTCTAATACAGATTCAGAATCCTTACCGTCAAGGAAAGCCTGGTTTCACTCTATCCAGATGAGCCTGTTTGTTCTTTTAGCAGTCCATGATAGAGTGAAAACTCTCCTCTAGCACCACAGCTCAAAGGCATCAATTCTCCTTCTATGATCCTTAGTCATTGTCCAGCTTTCGGGTGTATAGCAAGTAATTGCAAAGACTATGTGGCCTGAACCAGGAGCACCTTAATCTCCAGACTGACATCATTGCACTTCAGTACTTTGGAGAGGTCTCTGACAGCAGACTTTCCCAGTGTAATTCGTCTTTTGATTCCTGACTGCTGGTACCAAGAGTGTTGATTGTAAAGCCAAGCAAACTAAAGTTGTTAACAATCTCAACCTTTTCACAGTCTATTAAGCTGCTGCTAATTGGCCCAATGGTGAGAATCTTCATTTTCTTGATGTTGAACTTCAATCCATATTGAAGGCTTCAGTCCTTGACCTTCCGTAACAAGCCTTTTAGGTCATCCTCTGTTTCAGCAAGCAGGATTGTGTCATCAGCATAACACAGATTGTTAATGAGTCTCCAATCCTGATGCCATATTTCTCCTCACAAGAGCCCAGCTTCATGGATAATCTGTTCTGCATATAGATTGAAAGGATAAGGAGATAGAACACATTCCTGGCATACACCCTTCCCAATTTTAAATTATGCACTTTTTTTTCTGCTCTGTTCTGACAACTGACTCCTGGTCCAAGTATAGATTTGACGTAAGCATGATCAAGTGTTCTTTGATTCTCATTTTTCTACGAATTAGCCACAGTTTGTTGAAGTCCACACAGATAAGTCAAATGCCTTTGCATTGTCATTGAAACACAGATACACATTCTTTTGGTGCTCCCTGCTTTCAGCCAAGATCCATCAAACATTAGCTATAATAACCCTAGTATTTTCAGCCTCTTTTAAACCAGCCTGCACTTCTGGCAGTTCTCTGTTGATGTTCCAGTTTTTGGAAAATGTTCAGCAGAATATTTCTTGAATGTAATATTAATGATATTGTTCAATAATCAAGAAACTCAACCAATCAAGAAAAATATTAATCCATCAACTATTCAATTAAAATATGTAATCAGGTAAGTAAACATGATAATACAGATCACTAACATTTGGAGATCATCTGGGTTAAGGTAGCACATGTAGAAAAGCCTTGGAGATTTTGCTGGTCAACAATTTCAATGAGTGCTTGGAAAGAAAAAAAAAGAAATCTTCCCCCAAACCCCCTCACTCATATTGAGTTTATTCTGCTAAATAGCTATCCTCTAGTGGGTTTCTGGAGCTATGAATCTTTCTTATGCCTTAACTTGAACTGGATAGGATAATGAAACTCACTTATCTCCTCATTAATAATCTGTTGTTACTGGGAGCTGTCTAGTCTACTAGAATTCATTACTGTTGTTTGGTGCCATCGAGTTGAACAGCCCTACGAACAGCCAACCTGAAAGTTACCCTCTCCTGAGGCATCTTCTCCATCTCTGATCTCTGAGACAGTAGGATCTATTGTTGAAGTCACTGTGTCATTTTGAATGATTTCCTGTCTGGGTTCCAAGTGCAATACTATAACTACCCATGTTTCTCTCTGTTCATCTGGTTTTTGAAGACCCATTTTGTAGTTGTTGTTGTTGTTGGTTTTTTTTTGGAAGTGGATGGTCAATCCTTTCTTCAATCTGTCTTGACCTAGAAACTCTGTTATAACCTCTCTACCATGAGTGATTCTTCTGGTACCTGAGCTACCAGTGGCATGGATCCCAGCATTAGAACACCACAAGCTACACAAGTACAGCATATGGTCAAACACGTGTTGTACCAATAGGAGTAAATAACACCCAAACCTATACCCATGCCAGATGTTAAGTATTGGCAACAGGCAAAGGATTCCCCATAACTGACTGACAGCATGGGAGGTAACCAATTCCTTTGTTCCTTCAACCATTTGGTTTTTCTCCACTGTTCATGGACCTGATTCAGTCACAGATGTGTCCGGGGTTATACGTGTTTTTACAGTTTTGAATTAATAACTAGCATTTGGAAATAAGAAGATTTTTCCATTGAAACCTGGATAATACCTGAACATATTTGAAATAAATGAAACCTGGATTTCAGTTTGCCATATTCAGATCCATATGTCAACCATTAGCTGGAGTGGAGATTCATTAGTGACCATGTAAACGAAAGGGAGTTCTGATGGCTTAGTCTCAAGAAGCTGTTCTGCAGTCCTGAAGGAACCCGCTTTGACTCCTCCAGCTGCTCAGCAGAGAAGGATGAACACTCTCGTCCCATGCACTTAAATGACGCTGAAAACCTGCTGGAAGGAGAGCGAAAGCTATGGGTCAGTTCTGGCTCCATGGTACAAAACAATAACATAAACAGAAGAGCAAAGCCTTACCCCATTCTGTGGTCTCAAGTCATGCTCAAGTGCGTTGTTGCAGTCACTGTGTCAATCCTCACTGAGAGGCTTACTCTGTTTTTGTTGATTGGGTTTTGCTTCAAAAGTGCCAATTTGCCTTATTCATAGTTCAACTTTCAGATGCAAGTTGTCGTTGTGTACATTTTACCAGGTTTGTTTGCTTGTTTTTTAATTAAATTTTATTTTGGTGTGCATACAAAATTTGTATACATTGTGTTTCACTTTCTCTTTCATTCGCATTGTGTTTCATCCAATCATTCCCATTATTGTGCTTTATAAAGTTAATCTCCATTGAACTATGCCCCCCATCACCCTCAAAGTCCTATTTTAAATGCTGAAAAGTAACATGTCTGCTTTTTGGCTTAAAGGTGATCCCCAAGAGTGCACCCTAGTTTTAAAGATGTTAAAGCACCATATAGTCTTAGGGGTTTCACCAATTTTTATCCAACCTTTAAATCTTTTTCTTTTTTCTTCTGTCATCCATTTTAATTTTTTTTAAATTTTTTTATATTACTCTGATTGATTTGCAAAGTTTTAATACCTTGTTTTTCACAAAAGATCTCTCCCATTTCCTTCACCCACCCATCCATCACGTTGTGCATTCCTATGATTAACACCCTACCCACCCATCTTCACCCCCTTTATTTCTACCCCCCCATAGATCATCATATTTATTCTACAATAATTCTACAGTAATTCTACAATACAATATTCTACAATAATGGTTTTAATTCCAGCAGGTTTTTAGAGGCAGTAAATCTCACAGGGGTAGATTCCTCATCTTTTTCTTACAAAGCATCTGGTGGATTTGAACCATATACATTTGCATTGAAAGCACAATTCCTTATCACCAAACTACCAGAACTCTCTTCAGATACATAAGAAATAGTTGAAAATATCATGTCTAAAATTAGATTAAATGTAATTATTAACTTGTCATTCTTGATTTTTAGCTCTTTGAAGGAGTACTTGATAATAGATTACCAAAAGCAATACAACTTTTGATTTTTTGACTGTGTTTTGCTGGCCAAATAAACAATATGACCAGTGCATAGTATTCTCCTTAAAAAAAAAAATCAACCAGTCAATATTTATCCAAAAGCATAATGAGAGTACAAGAGAAAGGTTGTTGTTATTAGGTACTCTCAAGTTGAATACAACTCATAGTGATTCTATGAACAACAGATCTGAAACTTTTGTATCCTCTACCATCCTCACTCACTATCTTTGACATACAGGATCCCATTGCTGTAGTCACTGTGTGCCAAGCCATCTGGTTGACATTTTTTCTCTTTTGCACTGGCCTTCTACATTTCCAAGCATGATGTTCTTTTCCAAGGAATAGCCTCTCCTAGCAACATGTCCAGAGCTTTGTTTGCTTTGCCTATAAGGAACACTGGCTGCATTTTCTTCAAGACGGTTTTGTTCTTTTGGAAGTCCATGAGGTATTCAATACTCTTCTCTAAAACCACTTCTCAAAGACATGAATTCTTCTTCTAGCATCTTTATTCACTGTTTGCTTCTCAGATGCATAGCAAGCAATTGGAAAGACCATGGCCTGACTTAGATGCACGCTAGTCCTCAAATTGACATAATTGATCCTCAGTAATTTGGAGAAGTCCCTGATAGCACACTTTATCTATGTAGTATATTTCCTGATCTCCTGCTTCCTGCTACCAAGGGTTTAACTTGTGGATCCATGTAAGATGATATTGTTGACAACATCAATATTTTCTCCATCACTTACGATGTTCGTGAAAATTGTTGTTTTCTTCTTGTTGAGATGCAATCTATTTGAAGACTGTAGTCTCTTATCTTCTGCAGTAAGTGTTTCAAATCTTCCTCACTTTTAGCAAGCAAGGCTGTGTTACCTATATAACACAGGCTATTATTGGATAAGTCTTCCTCAAATCCTGATGCCACATTACTCTTCATAGAGTCCAGATGTTTTTTTTTCTCTGCATACAGATTGAATATAAATGGAGAGAGGCTATAACCCTAATACACACTTTTCTTAATTTTAAACCATATAGTGTTACATTTCACTGTTTGCGTACAGCCTTTTAGTCAAAATATATGGTATGCATGAGCCCAATCAAGTGTTCTGAAATTTCCATTCTTCTCAATGTTAACCACAAAGAAATTATAAAATTTACTGCACAATAATTGCACTTGTGTAGTCAATAAAGCATAGACATTTTTCTGGTATTCTCTGCTTTCAGCCAGAATCTGAAATCAGCAGTGATATCCCTGATGTTACTGGCTCTTTTAAATCCAATTGAACTTCTCTCAGTCCTCTCCCTGTGCACTATCTTAGCTGTTTTAGAGTAAACTTCAGCTGCATTTTGTTTGAATGTGATATTATCTTGTTCTATAATTTCCACATTCTGAAAGGGATGCTAAATCAATAGAAATAGAACAAATGAATGAAAATAATGAGAATACTAACACATTGTGAAAATTATAACCAGTATTACTGAAATGTTTGTATAAAACTTATTACATGGGAACAAATTTGCTTTGTAAATTTTCGCCAAATACAATAAACCCCCAGTCATCAGTCCTTCTGTGCCATCAAGTTGGAACCAGCTCATAGCTGACCTTTAAGCAGGTTTTCAGAGACAGTTAATCTCCCTGGAGGAGATTGTCTATCCTTCTTCCTTGGAGCAGATGGTGGTTTCAAATTGTGAACTTTTAGAATTGCAGGACAGAGTCTTACCACTGCCATTGGGTTGATTCCTATTCTTAACAACCCAATAGGACAAAGAAGCCCTGCCTCTACAACAGTATCAGGTTTCCAAGGCTTTCTATCTTTACAAAAGCTCACTGCCCTATCATTCTGTCATGGAGTTATTGGTAGATTTGAACTGTGAGCTTTCAGTTAACAGCCACAAGCTTCCACCACTGAACTACAACAGCTTTTCTAATACCCAACAATAAAAATAATAATAGAAGAATTGTGATTAATCCTGTTATTCTTGTAAAAATATTAACTTGGTAGTGGCTCATTTACTCTGGACATATTATTGTCCTACAGTTGGTGAAAATTGCTAAATTCGTTGTCCTCACATTATGAGAATTTTCTGACTATTCTTAACACCTGGAACAGACTGCAATGAAAAATTAAGTAGAAAATTGTGATCTAAAGTACTTCAATCTTTTTCTGGTAGTGGTCTCTGAAAAACAAATTGTCATCAAACAGATCACAAAGAAATATATTAGTACAACATTTGTAAAAATATTATATAGAGAAAAAATTATTCAATGTTATGTAATGCTAGTGTTTATTTTTAATGCAACTGCATATTAATTCAAACTGCATTATCTTAAAGGAGATTATTACATTTCAGTTGATTATTTTTACTGACACCAGCCTAGGGACAGTTAATAATTAATTACTTGTTTACTTTAAAATATTGCATGACATGACATAAGATATTTCCATTTTCTTTAGTTATATTTGTTTTTCTTACTCTATTCACTTGTGAATCTTGTCCTTCCCTCCCTTGAAACAGTGATTTTGTGTTATGGCTATTCACATCTTTTTATAATTGCAACATATGTTTGTTGTATATTCAACATGGATTTTTGGTCTCTTACCTTGTATTAAAAGGACACTCTTCCCATCTTCCCAATGTCTTCACCAGGGATCTAGTTAAGTGCAGGGGCATGACTAATTTGTAATTCTATTCAGAAAAAAATTAGCAAGCTTTTTGATATGTTGCTGGGCAGGAATGATAAAGCCTCAAACCCTAATTACCAATTTACAACACAGGACTTCCACAAGATGAAGTGTTAGGAGAAGCTGACTTGACAGCATTATCACCAATATTTTCAGTCTTTTCTGTAAAATTAAAAAAATTAACTAGAATAAATTCTAGTCAGAGTCACATGAGTATACTACACTAGGATTTTCTTAAGTCATAGCTTTCCATTCTCTCATAATTTATACCTCTCATTCAGTGGAGATTTCAATTAATTTTATATTTCATCTGAATTTATATTTAAAATAAATCTTGTAAAGTTGGAGTTGAAGATATTTCAGAAATTGTTGTTTTTCCCACATAATTAATAGAAACATTCAAATTTAAATGGATTTTATATATAAATACTATAATATATATAAATATATATATAATGGATTAGCTCACGCAGTATGAGTATGACACCTTAGAACACATGCATAGAATAAAGAGAGTTGGAATATTTAAAATCAGTACATAAGCTTGAAAAACAATATACTGCAAACAGAAGGAAGAAATGCTCATAATTAAAATGTAAATTAAGACATTTTACAAATTCAAATATGTACAGATTTTAAAGCAAGAGCCTATGGTGATGAAGGAAGAAGTTCAAGCTGCTTTGAAGGAAATAGCAAAAAAATAAGGCCCCAGGCATAGATGGTATACCAATTGAAGTATTTCAGATAACAGATGTTGCCCTGGATGTGCTCACCAAGTTGTGCCAAGAAATCTGGAGAACAACCAC